>NC_089587.1:195348774-195466695 GCF_019320115.1 Miscanthus floridulus
AAAGATATGTAAGGAGTAGTAGGATGCGCCATGTGGGTTATGTCGACTCCGTCACGAACGAAGGACCCGGATTTCACTCGAACATGTCCGGTAAGAGCTCTCCGAACCCGTCACTCGAGTCATCAAGGTAAGTCTTGTGCCAGCAGGTCACCAAAGTCGATCGGACGGCTCGGGCCGCTACCGAGAGATGGGTCATCTCTAAGTGACACCCGACTCTAGCAACGGCAATGGGTCGGGCCTCACTCGGGGGCTGGCAAGAGTGTCTATTCGGTAAACATTCTCTATGCCGGACCTCTTTCTCACGTTAAAACCTAAAGGCAAAGTGTGCGGAAACAAACACTGAGTAAAACTGGTCGGACCGCAAGAAACCTATGCTCCAGCGTCTACGACGTTTTTGCTCACCAGCGTGAACAGAGTTTTTGTTCTTGCACTCCGAGCTTTTGCCTCCGCCTTCCCAGGAAGGGTTTGGAGGGGCCCACCGGTGGAATCTCCATCGAGGAGAGCCCAACACATCGCCTAAGTCGATCGGACGGCTCGAGCCGCTACCGAGAGACGGGTCATCTCCAAGTGACACTTGACCCTAGCAATGGCAAGGGGTCGGGCCTCACTCGGGAGCTGGCAAGAGTGTCTATTCGGTAGACATTCTCTATGTCCGACCCCTTTTCTAATGCTAAAACCTAAAGGCAAGATGTGCCGAAACAAATACTGAGTAAAACTGGTCGGACCACAAGAAACCTACGCCCCAGCGGCTACGACGTTTTTGCTCACCAGCGTGATTAGAGTTTTTGTCCCCGTACCCCGAGCTTTAGCCTCTGCCTTCCCAGGAAGGGTTTGGAGGGGCCCACCGACGGAATCTCCATCGAAGAGAGACCAGCAGGTCGCCTAAATCGATCGGACGGCTCGGGCCGCTACCGAGAGACGGGTCATCTCTAAGTGACACCTGACCCTAGCAACGACAAGAAGTCGGGCCTCACTCGGGGGCTGGCAAGAGTGTCTATTCGGTAGACATTCTGTATGCCCGATCCCATTCTCACGCGAAAACCTAAAGGCAAGGTGTGCGGAAACAAACACTGAGTAAAACTGGTCGGACTGCAAGAAACCTACGCCCCAGCGGCTACGGCGTTTTTGCTCACCAGTTTAATCAGAGTTTTTGTCCCCGCAACCCCGGCTTTAGCCTCCGCCATCCCAGGAAAGGTTTGTAGAGGCCCACCTGCGGAATCTCCATCGAGAAGGGGTCAGTGGGTCGCCCAAGTCGATCGGACGGCTCAGGTCGCTGCCGAGAGACGGGTAGGGAGCAGCAGGATGCCCCATGCGGGTTATGTCGACTCCGTCACGAACGATGGAGACCCGGATTTTACACGAACATATCCGGTAAGAGCTTCCTGAACCCGTCACTCGAGCCATCGAGGTAACTTACCAACCCCCACTTTACTTCTCCAGTGCATGAGCATTCATTCATCCATTCTCATGCATGCATTCATATATTCATCTCATACATCCAAGCATCGTATATGCAATTATTGTGTCAACGCTTCGCGTCGCGTCACGAAGCGGTAGTCGTCTCATTCGATATGAGCGGCGACCGACCGAGGTTCGAAGGCCGGCCCGCGAACGGCTCGAGGCCGCCTCGCGTCAAACAGAGCCAGGGGAGAAAACGCAGATGAGCCCCAACGGCCTTTGCCCGACCCGCTCAGAGGCGGACAGGGTCATCTCGACCTTCTCGTTCAATCGTAACCTCGAGCCATGCCCACAGAATCTCAATCGAGGGGAGGCCAACGAGCCACCTGAGTCTGTCTCCGGAACGACTCAGGTATCTGCCGGGAGACGGGTTAAGGAGCAGTGGAATGCCACATGAGGGCTATGCCGACCCTGTCACGAACGACGGACCTGGATTCCACTCGGACATACCCGTTAGCGAGCTCGCCGAGCGTGACAATCGAGCCATCGAGGCAAGTGTCGTTAGCTCAGCCCCTCCGGTTGCGGAAACCGTTGACGAGGTGACGCATAAAACTCGGCCGACCCCTACCGAGCCCATCGGGGCTCGGGGGCTCGAGCCGCCCGACCCCAACTCGGGAATCCAACCGACCGAGGTTCGAAGGCCGGCCCGTGAAGGGCTCGAGGCCGCCTCGCGTCAGAGCCAGGGAAGAAAACGCAGATGAGCCCTAGCGGCCTTTGCTCGACCCGCTCAGAAGCGGACAGGGTCATCTCGACCTTCTCGTTCGATCCTAACCTCGAGCCATGCCCACAGAATCTCCATCAAGGGGAGGCTAACGGGCCACCTGAGTCGGTCTCCGGAACGACTCGGACATCTGCCGGGAGGTGGGTTAAGGAGCAGTGGAACGCCACATGAGGGCTATGCCTACCCCGTCACGAACGCTCACCGAGCGCGTTACTCGAGCCATCGAGGCAAGTGACGTTAGCTCAACCCCTTAGGTTACGAAAATCGCGGACGGGGTGACGATCACAAAGATGAGCCGACCCTCGACCGGACCCTCGCTACGTGCGGGGACTCGAGGAAAATTAGACTCGCAAGGAGACCGAATGCGCGGTCGCAGAACGATGGCTCAGATCCTAGGGAGGGGGTACGTGCGAAAACTAAGAATAACGTTTCTAAAACAAGAGATGCTCTCTCCTACTATTTTCGCTATCCTCTTCTCGATCTTTAGTGACACCCGACCCCAGCAACGGCAAGGGGTCGGGCCTCACTCGGGGGCTGATAAGGGTATATATACCCTTTCTAAAACAATCGTCGTGCCCGACCCTGTCCTCACATTAAAAAACCTAGGGGCAAGGTTTGCGAAAACTAACGACTGAGTAAGGCTGGTCGGACTGCAAGAAACCCACGCCCTAGCGGCTACGACACTCTTGTTTACCAGCGTGATCACAATTTCCCGTCTGCACTTAACAAACGGAAAGGTCGTAACGCATTAACCCCTTTTCACACATAAAAAGAGAGAACAAACTTGTTCAACCGAAATAAAAGAACAGACTTGTTCGAACAAAACACAAAGGTCGGAACTTGTCCGATTATTACAAAAATGATCGTCCAACCTATTTAACTGACTAGACCATCCGGGGGAGAACCATGCCTTCTATCCTGTTCGCCACGTCCTGCGAAAGGGGAGCCACCGCCGTTTCTATCTCCTCCAGCTCGTGGACTTCATAACCGGGCGCGTAGCCGTGGCTCATCGCCTCCAGATCGATGTTGTCCCCATAATGAGAACGAGCAATCGCGAAAGACTGGTTGACCCCGGCGCGGAGGGCATTCCTCTCGAGCTGGCGCACCCGAGCCGTGATCTTGACGGCACGAGCCGCGAGCGAGCTGGTCCCCTCCGACCGCACCACCTCAAGGTCGTCGCAGACCACTCTGAGGGCGGCGCTCAGGATACCGAGCTCGTCACTCTCCGTCTGAACACCTCGGTGAAATCCATGGCCATACCGGCAGAAACGCTCTCGGCCTCCAGCTTCTGGGTCGTCGCGCTTTCCGCGCTCCTCGCGAGCCGCGCCACGTTCTGAGCGGAGCCTCTCCGCGGTTTGGATCAATTCATCCCGCTCCTTGCGTAGCCGAGCGACCGCCGCGGCATCCAGGCTCGCCCTCTTCTCCAGGGCCGCGAGCTTCTCATGGCCCCCAGCTTCAGATCCCTTTCCTTCTCAACTTTGCCCAGAAGGTCAAAGGATCCGCTCGCGGGTCTCGGCGTCCTTCTGGAGCAACTCATCCCGCTCCTTCCTAACCCTGGCGGCTTCTTCGTCATCCTTCCGTGACCTCGCCGACATGGCCTCGAACGCCTTCTCGGCCTCGTCAGCATCCCGACGGGCCTCGGCAACCCGTGACTGAAGATTGGCCGCCTCCTTGGCGAGCGGAGTCAGCTCGGCCACCCTCTGCTGGGCGGCAACATGCTGAGCTATCACCTCCCCGCGTAGCCGCGCCTCCTCGACGAGGCGGTCCTAGGTTTCCTTCTGTTGACGAAGGAATCGAGATTTCCCCCAGCTACGAGCTATAAGGGACTGCAGAAAGATGATGGTCAGGATACAAAAAGTATATAAAGAAAGATAAGCGCAAGAAGCAGGACCAAACAATACACGGCCGGAAGGAACAACAACGTCGCGCAATACGCCCGTAGCATGGTTTAGGGCTTCGAGCACGGACGCGATCTTTACGTCGAGGCTCTCCGGCTCCATGCTCTCTACGTCGGCGTCGAGGGTGAAAAGCGTCGATGCCGGATCCTGCGGATCCGCCCACTGGAGCAGGGGTCGCCCCACGCGGGCGAGCCGCTGCCCACCGACGTCAGGGCTAGGGACGACTTCCCGCCGACTCCAAGCGTTGCCGACCCCTCTCGCCGTGAGGTCCCCGTCGGGATGCCCCCTCCGGCGACGGAAGGGGTTAGCGGCGCGGACGCCAACCTCTTTCCCACCACCACGACTCCTGGGGACCCCTCGGTCGTGTCCCCCTCCGTCCGACCGGCGCCAGACGCCTTCGCTTGGGCCGCCGATGGCACGGGTCGGCGCCACGAGCGCGGTCGGCAGCTCCGTCCGCCCCACCGTCAGTAGCGGTATCGTAGCCATCACCAGCTGCTCCGCAACCTCTAAGGGCGCCCCCTGAGTGCCTGCGTCCGCCCATCTCGCTGAGGGCACGGGCGCCACCGTGGGCGGCGTCCGACTGGCCGACGATGCAGTCACACTGGCGCAACTCCCACCCGAAACGTGCGTGACACCAGCCGACGGCTGCCGCCTCGATTGGAGGGCAATGCTCTTCTTTGGTGCCAGCGCCAAAGGATTTTGCTGGCTGCCGACGCTGCAAGGGACGAAAAACATAAGTCACGATGAAATTCGACTAAAATAGAAAAAAACAGAGGAACTGATAACTCACTTCAGCGCCGTCGGGCGGCAGATGCGTTTGGGGGCGAACCCTCGACCCTCGCTCTGCCTCGTCGAGACGAGGTCGTTTCGAGCCCGCCCCGTGCTCCTGGGCAGAGGGGCTCGCTCCCCTTGGCTCTTGAAGCGCGATGGCGGAGCCGCCCACCTCTATTGGCTCCTGGGGCAGGCCGACGGTACGCCCCACCTTCGCCGGTTCCTGGGGGCGCCGACGGTACGACCCGTCTCTGTCGGCTCCCCAGACGTTCCCTCCCCTCCATGGAACGAAAAGGGTCTCGAATTCCTGCAAGGACGAACCGACGCCTGTCAGCGTATTCTCGTTCTCGAAGTTGTCCCACTCGATATCGTCAGCTACCGTCTCTTCCCCCTCCATGCAAGGACGAATCCCTTGGTAGCGGTGCCGGGTGGTCCGTGAGGACGAGATCCCTCGGCTGGTCCCGCCCCTCTCAAAGTTAGTATCACGGGGTCGGGAAATCAATTGAAGAGAAGTCAAGAGAAAGAGAAACTTATAAAGACGATGTAGCCTGGCTCCGACCGCATCGGAGGATGCCCCGTTACCGAGTAGACGAAGTCAAGGGCGGCACCCGCGTCGTCCCGCATTGGCTCCATCGCCTCCTTGATGCGTTGCGCGATCTCGGAGTTGGGGAGCGTTCCCTCGGGCGCCATCGCGTATAGCGGGAGTGCGCGCGTCATCAACGACGTCACCATTCTTGCGTGGTAAGCCCCGATGACGCCCAACCCTTTCAGGCCGTTCTCCTTCAGGATGTGGATGGCGGCGATGTGGTCTCGGATCTTCTTCTTGTCCTTCTCCGGGACGCCCCACTTCCTCCACTGCTACGGGGCCTCTTCGATCAGGCGCCCGGTGAACTCCGGCAGAAGGGCGGCGGCGTCATTCTTGAGGTAGAACCACTGCGAGTGCCACCCCTTGTTGGACGTCGAGAACCGCATGGACGTGTACTCGTTGACCCGATTGTTCCGAAGTTGGATGCCGGCGCACCCCATCGGCATGTGCAGCTCCTGCCTGCCGCTTTTCTCCCTCTTCTTCTGGAGATTGACGGCGAAGAAATGCCTCCACAAGTCGAAGTGGGGGCTGATCCCCAGGAATCCCTCGCAAAGCGCGACGAATGCCGCCATGTGCTGGATCCCGTTGGGATTGTGATGCAGCTCAATCTTGTAGTAGTGCAGCAGCCCCCGAAGGAATTTGTGGGCGGGGGTCGCAAGCCCACGCTCGTGGAAGTGGGCGAACGACACCACGTAGCCGTCGGGCGGTGACGGCAAATCCCCGTCGCCGGGCAGCAACCACCCTCGGCCGAGGTGCGTGCGCGGAGAAGACCGCGATGGACGAGGCCCTCCATGCGCTGGAAGGTGATGTCGGAACGACACCACGGATCCATTGGAGGTGGGGGCGGATGGATGCGGGCTCAACGGCGGCGGAGATGCAGAGGCAGGAAACCTAAACGATGGTGGCGGCGGCGTGGCTGCGGAGGCAAGGATGCAACGTATGGAACCCGGAGGGCTAACCCTTTGGTTTTATAGGGGCGACGGGTGCAAGGAAACCAACCGCCCGCCTAGATCTCCGCGCCTACCATGACCTGTCACCACATCTCGTCGCGGGACATGCGCACGCAACCTATGGTCGTCCCCTCGAAAAACTCGCCGGACGTTTCGCCTCCCCGAACGGGCCATGACCCGTCACAGGTAAGAGGGATACGGAGCTAAAAACACTCCTACGGTTCGTCTAGGCCCAGGAGTTCGAAGGTTGGCCCACCGATGGGTTCGACAACCGATCCGGGCGCCTTTAGAGTGAGGGGTGGAAAGGGATAGGCCCGCTAGCCGCCAGCATCCTGGCCCACGTTCGAGTCTTGGCTGGATACGATTCATGGTTTTTCCTCGAAGAAAGGCAGAGAGCCCTCGGGACCGGTCCAACGGACCCGAGAACTATATGGATTGACCGCTGAGAATCTGGAATCGGTCACCAGCTGATCCAAGCCGGATCCCCGCGAGCGGGATGTCGGGGCCCTAGTCGGACCAGCCTGTTAACAGCTCACCGAGCACCATGGTTCGTCCATAGAGGAAAATCATGGCACGGCTCAGTCCCTCTGTTTTTATCAGAAAAAACGCTTGAGGGAAGACGATCATAAAGACGAGTCAACCCTCTACCGGACCCCTGCTACGGGCGAGGGTTCGAGGAAAGTTGGACTCGCACGGAGACCGAACACACGGTCGCAGAACGACAGACCCCCGAAGGGGTCGAAATCAGGAAAAGACATTTTCCGACCCACCAAATCTCGCGGCTATACCCCCGAGGAGTCCGATCACGACGAAAGGGAATCACCGTCCCTAGGTCATGTCGTGGGCGACAAAAGAAGGCCAAGGCCCTCAGAGTCCTTTCGTTCGGAAAAGCCTCCGAAGGAGTATTTTACCCCTCCGCAGGCTCGGCGGCTACTGTCGGGGACCAATACTAGAGTACCCGAAGAGGAGCTAATGACCATCAACATTGATTCATTCGAACAGTCAAGAGCGCGAGTACAGCTTGAACCGACCCCTAGGCACGCAAGCTCCGCCTCGCCCGACGTTTGGGTTCGTGCTCCGCCTCGCCCGACCTCTGGGGGCAGGCTCCGCCTCGCCCGATCCTGAGGTCACAGGCTCTGTCTCACCCGACGGAGACCCATACCGTCGCCAACCACTCCAGGTCCAGGCGTGTGAGCCTGGGTCAAAACTCTGACGCCAAGGAAGAGACCGACACGCCCCGATGTAACCCGTGGCTGTGACGGGCCATACCTGAGGGTTTATATCAAGAACAGCGTCGGGCGTGCCGGTGCTGTTCTACCTAACCATCGGACGAACGCTGACAGGCGCGTCAGTTTATGATAACGTCTGCCGGGACGGAATGGAACGCCATGACCGGCAGACGACGCATGCACGTAGCGCCAGTGACGGACAGGGCCACGACGCGGAGATACCCCTGTTGACATCTACAGGGTTGGTGGGACCCGCATGAAGGAGGACCCGGTGATCCCGAAGTACTTCTCCCTCTCATTCTTTTCTTTTTCTCCGCTGTAACCCGTGCTTTCCCTTGGCTTATGAAAGGGAAAGCAGGGCGTCCCATGGAGGGGATCGACCCATCGAGGATCGATCGAATCACCCGAACCAATCACAACACAAGAACACGACACGAACACACAGTTGAGCAGCGATCGAGCTCTCAGCACCTGTTCACTCTTTCCACCAGAGACTTAGGATCCTTTTCCTCTCTCGCCCGTTTGTACTCTCTACTACAAACTTGCAGTGCTAGTAACACGAGCAGCAGCAACAAACTGGACGTAGGGACTTTGTGTCCAAATCAGTATAAACCTCGTGTCCTCTGAACACACCATCCGAGCCAAACGCGCAATATTAGAAATATACTCGTCGGTGGTAACTCGAAACACCGACACAAACCTACGGAGCTTTAAAAGCTCCATGGTAAAGAATGGCCATACTTAGTAATGGTTTGACCTAGAAACACTAGGGCACTAGGCTAGCTCAGGGTTATGAACCTAGAAATAATGGAAGAACTGTAAAAAAGGGCAGACCCAGTGCCAGAGGCTCCCACATGAGTGGGGTCTGGGGAAGGGAAAAACCGAGGCAAACCTTTCCCCCGTAAAATCTACGGAGAGGCTGCTTTGAACCCGCGATCTGGTGACTCAGTGAGACAGCTCTCACCACCGCAAATAATGGAAGAACTGTAAGGAGAACAAATTTAGTAAAGTTTATTCTCCTTTTGGTGAACGCTGAATTGGATGAACACCATCTTAGGCTAATTTTGTATTCCATAGATTCAAGGGTCTTGTATAAACCTCATTTTGTAGTAGGTTTGTTTCTTCTACCTTGTTAGTATTCTAGTGCCAATTTTAAAAGCAAATTTATTACTGTATTACAAATGTGAGGAGCATATCTTGTTGAGAAATAGACTGATGACTGCAACTGCAGAGACCGGGAGCATGGACTGCACATCAAAGATGTCGCAGCTTGTGTTAAACTACCAGAAGATGCAGTCAGGTATTTTCTGCCTTCTCCCTCCCTCTAAAATACACAGTATTCAACTTGCTATCTTCTTTCTTAAATGAACAAAACCAGACTGGCAGCTTGCTTTCCTGCATATTGTTTCTTCAAGTTCTTAGTTATTAGTACTCTGCTCAGTAGCTTTTCTTTTCCTGATTACAGCCTCCCAATCCCAGGGACTTATCTTTTTTCTTGGTATATAAACAGAAACTGATATGATACAGACAAATATTTCCATTAAATTGTTTGACCCCTTTTATCGAAATGAGTCTTATTCTTTATCATGAACTACAATTCTGAATCTTGTCTTTATTCTTTATCACAAACTACGCCACTTGTTACTTTCACAGGGCGGTCATCCAAGAGCATATTGACCAGGGCAACATTTACAACACGATTGATGACAACCATTTCAAGTCTGCCCTGAATGGATGATCATGTCGCAAGTCCAGCCTTCAGGCTCTGTGTAGGTATGGAGCCGTTTCAAGCAAGAAATGTAAACCCTCTGCAGGATCGTCTCTATCTTGCATATAGTCATCAGGGTGTCAACAGCTTAACTTCTAGGTTTAGGTGTGTATCTAAGTACTGCTCTCTTATGCAGTTATATGCAACGGACATATGATGTGAGTGGACTAGGTCTACCTGCAGGACATCAGTTGTGTTTGCTACTCAAGTAACGTATAAGTAACACCGTGTGTAGGATGGATCTAGCAAAATAAGTTAGGAATGGATTCTTCCATTATATTCCATCTCTAGTATCCTTCCAAACTTCCCTGGTGCTAGTATATTCCATCTCTAGTATCCTTCCAAACTTCCCTGGTGCTAGATCTGCCTTGTATCATTTTTCCAGCCCATGGAGTATCAAAGTTTCACCTATCCATTCGTACAAATTCGAACGTTTCACATTCCAAAAGGCCTATAACCGTGAAATACGCTAGTCATGAATTGAACCAAACAAGGCAGAGGGATATTGAGTAAAGGTTTTCCTCTTGACACAGACTACACGGACAAAGCTTTGATCACTCCACAGCAAAACCTCTTCTCTTCTACAAATCAGTAGCCTGGGGATTATATTTTACACCAATAATTACAGGATGACGGCGTGCCTACTTATCATTCTATGTAAAATCATGACAACCCGAGGAAGCTGTCGACCTTGGCATTGGTCGATCTGGACAAAAACTTCATGCAAATGGGAGGCTGCACCTTGGCGAGGGCCAGAATGGACTGCGGCAGGGTCCAGATGCCATCTCCACAGATCAGCCCTGACGCGACGGCAGGTCCGAATGCGTCCGCTTTCGCCCTGTTCAGCTGCTCCCACACGAAGAGGATCACGCAGCCCAGAAACATGTCGATGGCGAAGTAGGATCCGATGTAGAACGGGATCGCCATCGCCATTGGCAGCGGGATGAACCTCGACACCCTGTGCGGGGTCAGGTCCCTCACAAGGTTGATGATGATCGCTGCCGCAAAGAAAATGTAGCAGAGGGTGAGGCAGTTTTTCGGGAGCGAGTGGAAGCCATCCACGCCGAGGATGGCCATGTTGCGGTACACGATGGCATAGGGCGCCGGGTACTCTGCCACTCTCGCCAATGTCATCGAACGCCTTGTAGAAGAGCCAGAAGACGCAAGGCCCGATGACACACCCCATACCGGTGCCGATCACCTGGCTGATGAACATAGACCTCGGTGACGCCAGCGTCAGGTACCCAGTCTTGAAGTCTTGCATCAGGTCTGAGGCTGTCGACACTATGCTCATCATGACACCACACGCAGCGAGCCCAACGAGCACGCCACCTTGTGAGAGCCCGGCCCATGCACCGAACACGAAGATGGCGAGCTTGCCGTAGGTGGAGGCGAGAGACCAATCAGTGAGGCCACTTCCATAAGCGTTGCAGAAGGCCAGGACAGGTGCCATGACATAGGCAACCAAAATGTAGTACCACTTGAGCTGCGGGAAGATCTGAGGAAGGGTGCCGATAGATATTGCGGCAACTGCAACATAGCCCCCGTATGCAACTGACTTGGGAATTTGATCTTTCAGAAAAATCTCAGTGCGACGTTCATCATCAAAGGATAGAGCTTCAGTACTGGACATGGAACTGCCATTGTTCGAAACAGGAAGCATGCTTTTTGAATTTTGCTGCATCATTGCTATGAAGCCCGCAATTGTGCGGATCAGCACCTTAATGAAGTTGTATAAACCATCCCCAAGGATCAAAGCGATGGAAATGAAAACCTGCAATTGCAAGGAACTAGCAGTTGAATTCTTCGTCACAAAACTAATGTTCTCATGCGATGAAGCTGAATGGTATAGCTTTGGGAAAAGAGAACAGAACAGCCATAAGTAGGATCGATGTTTACCCTGTAAGCCTGCAGCCCATGTAGACTTGAGTCTTCGAGGTCAGCCGGGTACCAACTCCCCTTCTTCTTGGCAATGAGAGGCCACATTACACCCCATGAGAGGATACCTCCCAGCAGAACAGACACATTAACGATGTATGGGCAGATCATGCCAACTCCAACGTATGTAGGAGAGAAGTCAAAGAAGAATCTGAAAGACGATAAGCCAAGTTTAGCATCAGAGACCAATACCTCTGAATTAGCGCCTAGCCAATTGGAAATACTAAGCAAAACTTCAGATGCTTGGCATAAATAACTGCTGTTTTACTTGTGCAGCATAACAAGAGATGGCACAGATGAATTTGCAAGCTCTCATTGTTTTACCAGATGGAAGACGTATAAACTATTCCAGATATTGGACATTATACTCAGCAGGTGTCATATCTAGGATAGTGTCACAGTTCTGACCTATTGTTATAAGCTTCAAGGCCCAACGTTGGGAAATTTTTGAATCCACACTCATCCCCTGCAGTGTAGAACCACTGAAAAAAGCCCCAGAAAAAGCTAAACACGAAGTACTTGCCCAACGTCTTTACTTGCTTCCTGAAATATATCATTATCATTGTAAGCGGAGTTGCACAACATGGACCAGGTGGTGAAAATAATGGATATAGTTTTCACAAGGTCAAAGTAGCCAAAAGCAGAACTGTATGGACATACTTTGCAAGCTTGGCTCCCTCAGGTGTGTGAAACCCGTTGATGAGATATGCAGTGGCTGTGCCACTTGGATAGGTCAGCTTGTAGTCAACAATCATAATCTGAAACAAAATTAAGCTGATAAGAACAAGTTTGCTTCCATACAGTAAATCAGTAAGAACATAATGGAGAAAAGAATTGGAGACATACCTTTCTTAGGGGCACAAGCGCAAAGAGACCAATAAAACTGACAAGGAATAGGAACCCTATCATCCATCCAAGGTGAGGATCCTTTATGTTATTAGCATCATTAGCCTCTGTTGCTTGTTTAGCTATTTTGTCACTCATTCCAAATAGATAACTGCCGAAGCCACCTGATTAATTTGAATAAAAGAGTATAAGCCACTTTGCATATTTTTTGTTGGCTTTAACGCAACATTCTTATCTGATGCAGTGACGTGAGTCACACTCTCGAACAGGAAAAACAATGATTTGATTACTTATTTGATTTGGACAGATAAGGCACCAAAACATGCTACTTGTCTCATGCCTTAAATGATCTGATCACACTATGACCACTTCAAAACACAGATAATCATTCATTTCCTGAAAGCGTTATTGCAGATTTGCAGTTCTGCAATGGAGGACATGCAAATTTAAACTTGCTGATAAGAGTAGCTTCTTAATTCCAGCTGACCAACCTATGCGTATGGGCCATTTTGTTATGCAATTTCAAATATTTCAGCCTGCAAGTCCAACACCGGTTGAGATGGTTTGGACATGTCCAACGAAGACCTTCAGAGGCACCGGTGCGTAGTGGAATCCTAAGCCATGATAGTAACGTGAAGAGAGACAGAGGAAGACCGAAGTTGACTTGGGTAGAGGTAATAAAAGGAGACTTGAAAGGATGGAATATACCCAAAGACTTAGCCTTAGATAGGAGTGCTTGGAAAACAGCTATTCACGTGCCTGAACCTTGATTGCTTCTGCTAGGTTTCAACTCTAGTCTATCCCAACTTGTTTGGGACTTAAAGACTTTGTTGTAGTTGTTGCTGCTGCAAGTCCAGTGGTTGCGCATGATAGATTGGGCATCAACGCACTAAATAACATGGTTCACAAATGAGCTTGCAGATCATAAATAGTTTATTTATGTTCGACCAATGCTTCAGATGCATGTGCCATACTGCCATGTCTGCCAAAGGAAAAAAAAAGCAACGCATGTACTATGCATCTATTTTAAGGGGAGGAGTCAACCCAAGTAGGCTCATCCCGTTTCAACCTGTCCTGAGTACAAATGGCATTTCTTGCCCAAAGTTGATCACCTAATTATGAGCGCCAAATATTTGAAAAATATTTTTGTTGATTTTTTACACGTTTATTCAGCAAAGGAAGCAACCAGAAACTTTCCCCAATTTCATCCCTAGCCTTCTAGGCCTTTCATTGAAAAATAGGTGACTATCCTATGGCTATCAATCATGCACTCCCTGAGACCACATAATCACCGTTGAGTCCACACCTAACAGTGACACACTGGACAACAAGTCCGAAACGACCAAGAAGATTTCGAGTTTTATGGTCCTTCACCAATCGTTTATTGTGCCGAGAACGCTATTTTTGAGTCGCTACTGAAAGCGATCGGTTGGTGTTTTCCTTTGGGGCAAAAGAACAATCGATTACCTGACGTTTCAGGCTTACCAACTACAGCGAACGCTATGTGCCCCCCTGTGACTCTCTGTATCTGCGTCATACACTCAGACTACTCCCACACCCAAAAGCCACTATAGACAAACCAAACAAAGAGATTGATCCACTGTTCGTTCTACCAATTCGAACGGCACATCGGCGATTCATACGAAGGCGAGCAGGAAATCGACGCAACAACCGCTCCCAAAAGCACGATCGCCACAAGTTCCTCTCAACTCAAGCAGACAACGGCGGTGATAGGAAATCACGAATTAGTACACTAGTAGTGCTAGCGAAGCATACATAGTTCGGGGGGGGGGGGGGGGGGGGGGGGGGGGGGGGGGGGGGGGGGTCTGGTGGTTGGTTACCGACCGCTGAAGGCGATGCCGTAGGCGGAGACGACGCAGGTCTGGATGACGGTGTTCTCCTGCCTGGTGAAGGGCTGGCGGAGGAAGCCCATCCTCTCGACGGCGGCGGTCCACATGCGGACGAAGAAGAAGCCGAGCAGCCCCGCGGAGACGTTGAGGGAAGGGATGATCCCCGTGGTGAGGTTGAGCTTCATGACGATGACGCTGAACATGACGGCGAGCAGCGCGCTGACGACGAACGCCCGCAGCGTGAGCTGCTCCCGCCACGACGGCACCGCCTTGTCCGCGAACACCGGCTCCACGGACGCCGCCTGGCCGCCGTCGGCCCCAGCGCCGCCGCCATTGCCGCCCAGCCCCTCGCCCTCGCCCTCGCCCTCGCCCTCGCCCTCGCCCTTGCCCGCGGCGTGGCGGTGCCGCAGCGCGGGGGATGCGGCCGCCGCCTCCGACACCTCGTCCTCGCCCCCGCCGCCGCCTCCCGCTGCGGTGGTGTGCGGCGCCATTTGATTGGGCGCTCGTGCTCCGTGCTCCGTGCTCGGGTTGGTGCTTTGGTGCCCGCCTTTTGGAGTGGTGGTGGTGGGAGGGGACTGCCGGGAGAAAAAGACGAGGAAAAAAGGGTCAGGGTGATGATGCGCTGTGGCACTGGCTGCAGGAGCACTCGTGTTTGAAATTTATTGGAGCAGAGCCGCCGGCGGTGCGAGTCTGGGGTTCCTCTGCCGAGGTTAGATGGTGACCGTCCGATCCCATCGGACGGCGGCCGAACAGTCCTGTGCGGGGGCTGTGGGGAAGTATGGACGTGGTTTGACTCTGACCGTTACTTGATCAACGGATTTTCTCCCCGAGTTCTCGACCGGCTCGAATAATAAAATAGTACTAGTAGTAGTGAAGGGAACTGGGAAATGCTTAGGGTTCTCGAAGCGGACAAGCACTTCAGGCCATGGCAGCGTGTTAGCACTGGCGTTATCCCATATCAGTTTATCTCGTTTGCATTATCAGTCTACGAAATGCAAACTTTTTTTTTAACAGAAATACTATACAACACACGTGTGTTTTAACGTAAAAAAATATATGAATTTTTTCTCTCCTTTTCCGTCCGTTCTGCTAGCGCAGACACGGGCGTTGTTCGCGCAGGCCACAAGCGCGGGTCACGCCGCCCAGGATCCGCTCTGCTCGAGGCCGGACATGGTGTCAGGATTTGCCTCTCTGCTCGAGGCTGGCTGCTGCTCTGCTGCAGCTTGCTCCTGGGTAGCAGTGGAGTCTGGCCGCACGCGTCCTCCAGTAGCCTGTCCTCTTCCTCCTCTGCTGTGATTTGTCCTTCCATAGGAAAAAAAATTATTTCTCGTGATCTGTGAATCTGTGATTTTGTGATTTGTGATTGTCTGGAGATAGAAAGAGGATAGAGACTGCTGGATCTTAATTCTATGGTGAAAAAAATTTATGTGTTAAAACTACATAAAACATATAGTTGTTGGATAGACAGCCTCTTTTTTTTTAAGGAACGCCAAAGCACTTGTATGTAGTGGGAGTACTGGCCAATACAGTAATCTCTTTTCTTTTTTCTTTTTTTTGAAAAGTAAACTCTTTCCTTTTGTCCTATTTTCCTGCTGGCAATCATTGTGAGCTTGTCACTGTCGCGTCCCGTCGATACAGAAACGCACTGGTGATGGCGAAGGCATGGCACGGCAATTTCTTTTTTTTCTCCTCTCCTGACGATGATGAGATGCCGAAGCCGAACGAAACCTATCGTCTCGGAGCAATATCTTCGCATCTTTCGACGTGGATCAGCCGGGCAGCCTGTCAGGGGCATGGGGGCCCACGGGAACCTATACTACTATGGACAACACCACCGTTTTTTGGAGGCCGCACCTTGCGCAACGCATGATCGTGACCACGTTCCACCTGCGCAGTTCGGTTTTCCGTTCCTTGGCTTCTCTGCCTGGCTGCTTCTGGGAGTGGTAGGCGCAGCTTCCTGCACTTGCGAATCTCCGATACCGCGGTGTTTTCTCTCCTGCGCCTTTTTCCCAGCCGTATCTGCGTTGCCGGAATGTCTACACTCCGTGTGTACGTACAACGTGCAGGTGCGCCCCCACCCTCACCATTGGCGTGCTTTCGCCGGTGTACGTACACCGTCGGGGCCCTGGAGTGGAGCGTCCGGAACGCAGATGAGCTCTGCCGGGACGGACAGCCGTCCTATTTGGCCGGCTGAAAAAACAGGTGATGCTGATGCTAATGCTATTCATCTACTAGCATCAGTCGTTCTCCGAGGATCCTGTGTGGATTTCGCAGCAGCAGTGCGCGGTAGCTTCCAGGAGAAGAGAGAGCACATCAGGGGGATGTCCGGATCTGCTGACACGGCACGCCACGCCACGCGGGCAATCGTTCTAGCAGGAGCGGGACCCCGGTTCGTGTTGCTTTCACGCATCACGCAGTCGCACGCACGCACGCGAGCACCCGAAGGCGATCGCGCGATTACACGAGGTTTATCTCTCTCTTTCTTTTTTTAATAACCTGCTCTGGAGCGCACGGTCGGTCAGATTCAGATCGCCTGTATCAAGACGCGTTTGGAATTGCTGGGTTCAGAGCGACACACAAGTTTTTTTTTCTGAATTTTTAATATAGTACGTCACATTTCCTATTGTACAGTCGCCTGAAATCTGTCTCTGTTTCAGGCGATGCCTCCTCCGTTGGATGGAGTTTGCGATCTGTGCGCTTTGGGTACGATCTTTCTTATCGGGTCCGTGCACCGGAGGCCGCATCCGCTACTACCCAACGGACCGAGAACCCAATTCGGAGACTGTTCGTATTCCTCGATCCCCGCGCATAAAAAGGTATTGTGCTTTCTGGAGCTCGTCGCGGTGGCGATTGTTCTGCCCCTCTCCGTGGTTCTCCCCGTCGAGGCTCGTCGGCGTCCCCTCCTCGACGATTCGGAGGCTCGCTGCTCCGCCATAGCGTCGAGGCTCGTCGGCGTCTCCTCCTCGGCGATTCGGAGGCTCGCTGCTCCGCCATAGCTTGATGTCAGCAGGTACCTTCTTACGCTGCGCTCTCTTTCCCTGATTCGAGCTCTGTTTTTTTGGGTCATCTGTGTTTATGGTTCAGTAGATCTACGATTTGATTGCATCTTTGATGTATTTGTGGTTCGATTTCATGGAGGATGAGTCTGGTTGCTTTCGCCTCACCTGGACGGGCGTTGTCTCGCCGAGGATGAGTCTGCTTGTGTCGTCGCTTCAGCGGCAGCCGACGAGCGACCGGGCGGAAGCAAGGTGGGGTGGGGATGATGTCAGGCGAGGTGGATGAGGGGTGATTTGCGCTTATTTAGCCCCTTGATTTTGCGCTTGTTTGATTTTGTTGTGGGTTTTTAGAAGTCCCCCTGCTCGAGGGGTAGTAGGATAGGCGCCAGGGCAGCTGCAGCTTGCCTCCATGCTGGGTCTGGTTCGATTTGCGGCTGGGATCGAGGGGGAGCTAGGATTTGTTTGATTTTTAATTTTTTTTAGTCGCCCTGAAGGAGCCTGACAATTGTGAAGAGGCTTGCATTGCTGGTAGAAGATTGGATCCAGGTGAAGTATAGGGGATCCAGCAGATCCGGAGGAGCATTGCAATATGGTGTCGATTTGCATATGCTGGTACATGATGTGGTGTCGATTTGCTTGATTGGTAAAATCTTCTAGCGTCAGGAGGTCATAGGGTTAGAGATTGGTGGTGTTTATGTTTGTTGTGTTGGGTTGAGCGAGCTAGCTACGGCCCGTGCTGTGCGCCATGGTGTAGCAGCCTGAGTATTAGGGCGATTTGTTATTGTTCTTTGTGTGCAATGGTTTTTATGGTCAGCAATGGTGCTTGCTTTTTTTTTCTTGATATGGTTGTTCAATGGTTTATTTGATCTATAGTTGAAGAGAGGACTATACCACAACATATTGAAAAATCGAAAAGGGCTATTCTCTACCTGAATGTGCTGCTTACTGATCTATTATTGGTTTTATCCTTAACAAAATGCTCTGCAATATAGATTATCATCATATAAGTAGTAAATTGCACACTTAAATTACTGCAATTATGGTGTTTAACATGTGTAATATCCAGTCTTTTAACTGTGTGTTCCATTCTTTTTTGTTCATTTCAGATTCAGATACTAGTTCTGATTTACAGTGAGTTGTTTGATAACTTGATTAGTTTTAATTTTTTTTGTATGGTACTGAGCTTCCATCAGAGTACGGTTCTCTGTTGAATATATGCTATTGCTATTGATAATGCTATGATATGATTTCAGATTCAGATACAATGTATGCTATATATGCTATTGCTAATGCTATGATATGATTTCGATCCTCCATACATGTGCAGATGTGCTCGCTGATTCACATGATTAAATAGGACTGCCATTTAGTAGTTTTTGTTTATTTGGTTCTATCAGATACGTTAAATAGGACTGAATTGATTTGTGTTTGTGTCTGCATGAGCTCACATGCATGGTTTATTTTAGAAATTTGTTTAAGCTCCCACAACTTACTGCATGTAATTTTGATAACTGAATTATGTGTTGTACTATACTATTGTACTATCTGCATATTAATAACAAACCATGAGAGTGCTATGCATTCCGCATTTCAGGACTGAATTTCCTTTGCACAATATATGAAAATTGTATAGGGTGAGCAATACTGTCCACAAGCAGCATGTCAAGCATCTAGGTGTTCTGGTCAAAATCATGCTCCTGTTCTAGTAATTTCCTTCTTTATATAGAAATCCTTGTACTAGTAATTTTAGCTTCTTATGCACTTGACATGCTAGGCCCTGACCCCTCATCTGTAGAGAGCTTTGCTAAATTTCAATTCGATTGGTTTTTTACTGCAGCTAGCAATGAGATCATTAACCATTTTTTTGTTATGTAGCCATGGATGATGATGAGTTTCTTGCTGATGGTGAGTCTACAAATGGTGAGAGTGAGGATGATCTTCCTAACAACTCAGAAGAGGAAACCTCTGATCCTTTCAATGATGGCGAGGTACTAAGTTCATTTTGAATTTGTTTTTGTGTGTGCACTTGTGTATTATAATAATTTGATATATGATATATCTTGTTGCCTTTTTTAGGATCCAAATCCTGAAGATGATAATATTGATACTAGTGAAATGCTGAAAACTTTGAAGCATGTTCAAAAAGCCGTTTGTGGAGTATGTTGTGAAACCTTTGTCTGTTAATATCTGATATATTGTGTTGTGGTTGTTTTAGTTTTGTATTACTCCTGTAGTAGTAGTAGTTTAGGATCCATGCTAGTTTTATTGTTCCTGTATATACTGCATGATTATTATACTGTAGATGATTGAGTGATACCGGTGGCATTGGTCCTTGCCTATTTTTCTTTTCTGTTCTTGAATGCTTGATGTCATCATGCACTTTTGTTCTTGTATAGTGCTATTTGCATTTGAACTGTACCTGATATTTTTGTTTCTATTATGTATTCTCAGTTTGCTAAGTTTGTTGAGAAGAAAGGGAAAGCAAGGGGTTCAGGTGTCCAGACTAGAAAGGTAAATTCAGTAGCATTACGATTGAGTGGATGCATGATGAGCATGATATTTCAGGGAATAGGTTTTGTTCAAAAAACATAGCCAACTAATGAAGTTTTTTGCTAAATTTGTCACCATGTTTAGTGATTCTAGTATCCTAACCAGATTTTCTTTTTTGTTGCATTGTTTTACAGAGTATCAGAACAGTTAGAGGTAGAGGTAAAGGGAAATTGAGTGGCGCTGCAGGTACATCAGAGAGACCAGGAAGTAGGTTTAATAGCAAGTACTTTGGAGAAAAGATAATAGCAAAGTTGGATGAGCGCAAAAAGAAAATTATCAGGCATCATGGCTTTGGAATTTTACTGGAGTACGATGGTTGCTCAGCACCCAGAGGATTTGTGCAATGGATAGCAGATCAAGTAGATGTGAGTTGTAGTGACATAGTAGTTGGAGGGAAAGTGATTTCATTGGATCCATTGTCAGTCCATCTCTTTTTAGGGCTTCCAAATGATGGTGAAGATATTAAGGAGAATTATACTGAGTCTACGAAGAGCAATTTCCTTTCAGCAATCAAAGAGCCCTCTTTGCCCACGATCAAGACATTTGGGGACAAGTTGGTAGGAGGCACGTTATCTGATGATGACGTGCTTCGATACTTCATGGTTGTAGCCTTGTCTACATTTCTTTGTGCTAATTCTAGTACTTATCCAAGCCCGCGGTATCTAGGTTCATTGATTGATGTATCTAAGGTGAAAATGGAATTGGTCAAAGTTCATCTATGATTGGATGTTTTCTTCCATTACAAACTATAGAAAGAAGCATCGGAGTACAATTGGTGGTTGCAGATACTTTCTAGCTGTAAGTGTGCCTATATTTGTATTTTTTTTCCTTTATTCAGTTGTCCGTTTTTTGGTTATGTAGCATGTTTTAGTGATGCCTTTGAAATCATATGTAGGGTTATTATCTTGATTATATCAACTTTGGAGTACGCAATCAGCTGCCCCTAGATCTGCCAAGAATCCATTGTTGGAAGGGCTCGATGATCAAGACCTTTGCTTCATATGATCGTGTGTCTGGTGAGATTTATGGAAAGCGACCGGTGAGTAGTGAACCTAAAAATTCATATTTGTAGTTGTGATGTTGTGTATCCATGAGCTTTATTGATGTATCATGTATCCTTGCTGCATGAGTTTAGATCTTTCTGGAGTTGTATAAATATTTCTTAGTCTTAGTGCCCTAAGGCTCTTCTGATTCTTACTGTCAGCAAAATGTTGACCTTGTGCTTTCTTAGAAAAAATTCTCTTCTGATTCTGCTAACATAACTTTTCATCTATTTATTGTGGTTTTGCTTGCCCAATATACATTGGTGTTGTATTGTCTAGTATGAAAAAAATCTACCAAAAATCTTGAGTGTTGATCTTAGGTTGCTTACTTGATCAAAGGCATTTATTGCAATCACCAATAATATAAATTACAAGTTACGACCATTGCAATTTTAGTTATAAGCATGTGCAATATGCATGTTAAATCTGTGCAAGTGCCATTCTTGTATTAAGTTCATAGCTCAAGATTGTGATTTCTGTAGCGATGTTGTTGTTCTGACTGTGATTAATTTCAGAGGCTGCCTGTTTAGTTTTTAGAACCAGTGGCTATCTATTTAGTTGCAGGCAGTGTTTCATTTTGTCCTGTGCAGTATTTATTAAGTTTTAGAAGTGATTTATCTGCTGTGTGATATCTCAAAACTTTCTACATCTAATAGCCCCTAGTTCTCTATGAAGTTTGTGTGGCTGCCCATGCCTTGTTAACATTCTGTTATTGGGTTTTTGTTGACTTCTAATGCACATCTAGAGTTGTATTAGCTGTATGGGTTTTTTTGAGATCACTGGTTGAGTTGATTTTATGTAGGTGAAATCCATCGATGACACATGCTATGCTGAAGAGTATCTACCGGAAGAGGCTTGTGTTCTTTTTAGAAGAACTTTGGATAGACGTTGTGATTTCATCAGGACAAATGTATGTGTCTTTGTGCAATCCTTTGATTTGATCATTTCATTACTCTTGTATAATGAAATTTACATGATTCATATGTTACTATTAACTTGGCATTACAGGACATGGATAACATGTGCAATATTTTTGAAAACCACCATACAAGACTAGGCTTTAGGAGCCCGGGCACACTTGTTGCTAAGATGTTTATGTATATGCATAGGACTCATGTAATTAATCGTGGTGGTGATGCTTCTGATGAGGCTGAGGTTTCTGCTGCTAGAGTGCCCCCTCCAAGACATGATGATGGTGATGATGGAGTTGTTGATGGTATCCGTGCTGAATATGAAGCTCCTCTTCCTTCTCCAGCACATCATAATGGTGATGATGATGCTGTCCGTGCTAAATATGAAGCCCCACTGCCTTCTCCAAGACATTTTGTTGTGCAAGATGATGTCTTTGATGCGGGAATGGCTGGTGATACAAGTAAAACAGCTGTGAAAGAAGTGGATGGTGCTGCTACTGCTGCAAATAATACCATTATTGAAGATGTGCATCCTACAGTTGCTGCTCCTACTAAAACAAATGAAGAAGAATGCTCTGTAACTGATAAAATTGAATCTGATGGATTATACGATGGATCTGGTGGTGAGAATTGTCGTGCTTCTCAGTCAACTGAAATTATTCCTTCCAAAGACTCATCAGCTGAAGGTACATGGAATGTTGTGTAACATTTATTTCTGCATTTAGTTGATTTGTTTGTATGTGTGTTCATAATCTTATGATTATTTTCAGGTTCAGCTATAAGTAAAAGGAAGAGGAAAAGATGCGCATCACAATATTCGAGCGCCAATAGTGTAGCGTCTAGGACTCGACTCTCTCAACGTCTTGGCAAGTCCCCTCTGAGTCACATAAAAGATCATAATGCTGAGGTGAATGTTCATATTTCTCATTTTATTTGTCTTTAGTTGTTTATTTTCTAAATTATTGGGTCACTTTTGTCTTTTTAGGCAACTGTGCCGGATCAAACTGGAAATGGATGTAACAAGGATAATACTGTAGTTATTGAGGAAGACCAAGTGTTAACTACTAATGTTGCAACTAAACGTCAAAAGCTCCATCTAAAAGTGAGTTTTGCATTATTTGGTTCTTGTTTTTATATGCTTTTGTAGCTGTTCTGCTATTCCATGATCAGATAGGCATAGGTTCCAGCATATTTTTGCTGTTAGTAATATACACTACTAGGTATTAATGTAGTAAATGAAATACCCTACTGAATAGACTTGTTTCATTCTGTTCTCTATTGTTTAGAAAGGCAAAGCAACTAGTGCATATACTGCTTCCCCCTTGGTTCCTACTGTTCATGAAGGAGAGACAACTAATGCGGCCGCTGCTATGCCCTTGGTTGGTACAGTTGAGAGGGCCCCAGGTTTGTCCCACTGATGAAAAAAAATGCTTTACGAAATCTAAGATATATGAATTGGGTTCATGTTTGAGCATGGTCTCTATGTAGGACAAACAGGAGAAGCACCGAGTCTAAGGAATGCTATTGGTTCTCTGAGTGGTCTTGGTCCTTTTGGAGTGGAGAATGCTCAAGCTGGTTCTAGAGCTAACTTGGATGAAAATGCAGTTTCTGCTCAAGATCTTAATGGTTAGTCCCTATTTTTTATGTTGCATTCTCTTTATCAGTAAATTGCACCTTTGTAATTCTGCAATTGTAGTATTTGAATTGTGCAATATGACTTTTTTTATTTCATTTAAGTTTCAGCCTTCTTTATTGTCTTATATTTTTTTTGCTGGAAAAGCACCTATCAAGGAACCTTGTCTGAAGACGAAGATTCCATTCTTTCGTAGCCCTAGTGTACCTTCGTTCAGAATGTTTGAAGAACTAGATGACTTAGGAAATTATGTTGCAGATCCTAACTTGAGGCGCCCTGTTGGTACTACTTGTGATACATCTTGTCCTCTTGATAGAGCATTGTCTATGGTACATGTCCTCTTCCATCTTGTTTATTCTTCCCATGCTAAGTCATTATATATTCTGTATATGAAATTTTATTTATTCTTTGTTGCTGCAGTTGAGTAGAGTTTCTACTTCAGGTCAGAATGTTGGTGCTAATATGTCCCATGGAGGTGTCCCTGGAAATGTATGTTGTTTTGTTTCTATAGATGCCAAGTAGTTTTTGATGTACAAGGAATGTTTTCCCACCTGATTTAGTTTCATTTTTTCATAGGTTGAAACCAAAAGCAACTTGAACTTGAAATCTAGGTCTGCATCTAAAGAATGGGTTTTTGTTGATAAGCCGACGTCTCCTAGAGGTGGTAATGTGAGCAATGAGGAGACCATTGGCACTGGAAATGCTGGGACTAAGATAAATGGGAATGTTGAAAATGTAATCCTCCCTATTGCATTATATCGATTTTGTATTGTGATGTAACTTTTGATCTCTCTGGTCTTATTTCTGTATTTATTGTTGTTTTAGGACGTTATCCGTATGGAGTCTTTACCTTTAACTGAATATTCTGAGATTGAAGAAGATCCAAGTCAACCTGTTCCTCTTGCTGCAGTCAGTCCTTATGGAGATCCTATAAAAATTGTAATTAGGCGTACCTAATCTTATTATTCTAGAAAGTTTGTGGTGGGAGATAATGTGATGGTGCCTGCTTCCTTCTGCTTTATCTTTTTTGGAGACATTGTAGTAGAAGGGGAAGTAGTTAGTACAATGCTACATGGTAGCAGTTGGGGCTGCTTTCGGATCATGTAATAGCTTATATATATTTGGAGTAAATGCCCCCTTCTTTTTTCTTTGATAGTGTATCGTATTGTGTTTGTTTGATTTTTTGTGATGCATTTTTAGGATATATTGAAATTATCAGATCCTTGCTCTAACACTATCAGTTTTTCCATTTTTTCGAACAATTTTATGTGTTCGTTGTTGTATGTTTTGTAGACACCTATTCAATCATGTCTTCCATCCCATCGTGAAAAGTCTGTGGTTGGTGTGCCTTGCTTGTCTGCAAAGTCTATTGGCAGCTATGGATTTGTATTGAACTCTGAGTCGTCCAGTGAAGTTGTTTGGCAGTCTTCGAGTTCAAAGGTTGCTATTCATCGTCCTAGACGGCTTGCGAAGCCCAGCATGTACAAGATCAGCCCTTTTATCATCCCTCAATCCAAGATTAGTGTGTCCAAACTTGAATCTGATGTGTATGAAGCTGTTTTGAAGATGGGAGAAAGCAGCGAACACTTGAAGTAAGTTTGAAATTTACACAATTTTCCCATTCTTAGCCTTCTGCAGCACCGTGTGTTAATACTTGTACCAATTCACTGTGAATTGTTTTGTTTTTGTGTTTGCAGTCTAAAAGTGGTGGATTATGGGTTTGTTGTTGTCTTGTTGAGTGCACTTTCATCTTCTCTTCGGCCTGGCAGAAAGGTCAACCATTTTGTAGTGAACGCATTTTGCAAGCTGCTGTTCCTTAGAAAACACCCCAGGGATTCTAGAAAGCATTACTTCTTCTCTAAAGTTGGGGTTAGTAGTCGTTGATGTATTCTTTGTGAACTATATGTTTGCACTATATGGAAATAATATCGGTCAATTTGTTATTGTAGGATTATCTTATTGGAAATCATGGTCGTGATGATGAGAAGGAGAAGGAGCTATTTGAGACTACTGTGAGATGCTTTAAGGGTGCTCATCGTGCCAGGCCTTTAACATCCAGCGACTATGTGCGTAACATATCTTCTCTATTGTTTGAAAAAGAGTACTAGCATAAATGTTGTGTTCTAGTCCTACTATGTGATGTTACTAATAATCACAATGTTTGTTATTTTGTCAGCTCTATTTTCCAATACTCTTCCATGATCGGTGGTATGTTGTTGTACTGTATTTTAGCCTGAGATGGTGTATAATCTTGGATTCATGCACAGTGTGCTTTGGAGTAGACTCAGCTTTCCACAAAGCTGTGAAAGATGAATTTGTAAGTACCAGTTTGTATTTGTATATGCACCATTTGTCTATTTTCAGTATTGCAGTGGCAGTTTTTTCCCATTATTTTCAGTTCTACAGTAGTTTACTATATCCTTCATCGAAACAAATATTATTTTGCATGGTGTAGTCATTTTCTTTTTGCCTGATTTGTAGCTAGAAAACTTGGCCACCGTCTGGAAACAAGTTGTTAATATCGACTATGGCTTACATGCATTCCATGTCTTCTTTGGAACTGTACCCCAGCAATCTGATAAGTATGTGATTGAAATGTAGTCCTTTGATTTATATAGATCATGTGGATTTTGTTTGTGCTTATAGTCCCATTGTTTCCTATTTTTCCCTTTTTCCCTTTTTCTTTTTCTTTTTTCAGCATAATCAATGATAGTGGTGTGTATGCTATAAAGAATCTAGAGCATTTTGAAGTCCATCTGAATATGTTGGAGAAGTACACCGAAGATGATATTAGTCAACTTCGCATCAAACTTGTTAATGACATGGTTTTCAATGAATACAATAGTGCATATGATGGTACATGCAAAGTGAAGGAGGTAATATTAGTTCCAACGTCACTTTGTTTATTATAACTTCACGTTTTTTAATCTAATTGTTTGTTTCTATTTTTTTCTTTCTTAGGTCTCTGGCAATTTGAATCAGGGAGCATTATTTGAGGCTTGTCTCTAGATCTTGCGTTTAGGTCAATATAGGGTGTAGGTTCTTGCTATGAGTGCATGCCACTTTGTAAAGAAGTAGCTAGTTTGGTGAGAGCATTTGATGCTAAAATGGTTGTAAATTTTAATATACATTGAAGAGGCTAAAGTAAACAAGATGATAATATTCTGTTGGATTGCTGATGTTAACTCTTTTGTACCCATTATTCTAGTTTTATGGTTTTGTCTATAAGTGTTTTTTGTTGTGTACTACTAACCTTTTATAGGGAAGACAAGGAGAAGTTTGAGGGTTGTGCATGTTCCTCTTGTCTTCTTGTTTATACATAGTTCAATTGGGTCTTGTGTTATATTATTATGAATTTGATTTTGTTCTTACAGACCAAGATGTTGAAGTATGACTTTTGTGCATGGATACTAGAAGCACCATGAGGGTACGCGGTCAGTTAAAGTCCAACCAGCATCTTATTGAGATCCTTTGTCCTCAGTACCATGGCAACATGTGAGTTTTGCATTTTTTAAATTTAGTCTGTGTAGCACTTGCTTTTTAACTCATTGATAGTTGTTGAATTGATCATATGATGACAATATGAGTCGCCTTGTTATATGTTTCTTGTGATTTCTTTGTTATTTGTGATTGTGCTTACCCTCACCTAGTTTGTATCCTTGTCCTTCCATAGAAAGAAATTGTCCTTTGTGATTTGTGCTAACACACCTTGTCTTATGTTTGTTGTGTTTTGTGTCAGTCCACACCAAGTTTTTATCCTTGTCCTTCCATAGAAAGAAATTGTCCTTTGTGCTCTGTCCTATGTGATCTGTGTTTGTGTTAGATGAAGGTTTGTGGAGGTAGACCAAGATGTGGTGGCTGTTCCATCTTTGTTTTTGTTGAATGATTTCACAGGAGGTTCGATGGCCTCATCAACAATTGTTTTGTGTTTTTCTTGATCTAGAATGAATTCATCATTTAGTTGTCTGTCGTGTTCTGTATATTCTGTGCAACCATTTCTTGCATATTGATTATGTATTGTGATTTGACTACATTGTCTTATTTGTTGGGTTTGTCTGTACAGGAAGATGGGAAGGCCACCTAGCTCCAATTCTGCCGATATCAGGAGTGGGAGGCCACCTAAGCAAGTTAGATCAGAACATGCCATTGCTCAAGCAGAGGGTCGCCTTTCTTGATATTGCTAGGATTTGTGAACTCTTTGTGTGAGTGATTGAAATATTTATGTGTTGATAATTTTAGTTGTGAAGCGTGATGGTAATTTTCATAACAAGGATGACTCAAAAGTTGTTATTTTTTTGCAGCTTGCAACAAAAAAGAAAAATGACAATCCAATTGAAACCATGGATGAAGCATATGGCAGGTATGTATGTCTGCACCAAGTTCTCTTAGCAGTAGCAGTAGCTATAGGACACTGCATATGTAAACCAAACAACTTAAATATTCAGTTATGTAATTGCAGTTTGATGTAATATAAATTGCCAGTGTAGGGCACTGCAATTTTAGTTATGAGCACGTGCTATCCATGTTTTATCAAGTTGCTGCCCAGTAGTCTCTTCCAGTAGCCTCAGATAGATACATTTCATTGTAGGTCTAAAGATATAATAGTACTGAATTTACAATTGCTCTATTACTAATAAATTACATAAATTATTTGGCCACTGTAGTTGCAGCTATTAGCATTCCATCTCTTGTTTTTGGTTTTCTCAATTCTTGACTTTCCCCTTCTTTGCTTTGCTTGCTGCACTTGCACTGCTACTATTTATTGGTGTTGTCAACATCTCCTGCATGATAATATCAACAACATTAGATGAATATACATATGAAGAAGTGACATCTGTTGTTGTAGTGCTAACATTTACTTTTTGCCTATGTTTCTCTGTGTTACCTGATTTCCTTTTCTTTGTTTTTTTAGGCACAGGAGGAAGATGCTTTTTTTGGCATGTCTTGATGTTATGCCCTCCTTCACGACAGTGTGTACAGGTAAAGTTGCTTTTTGCTTTGCTTCTGATGTCCTCAACTATTCCTATTTGCCTGGTCACTTTCTTGGGCCTTCCTCTTTTCTGAGCATTATTAGGGTCTTGCAAAAGCATTGTATCACTTTCTTGAGCTGATTCTGTTTGAGGTAGTCTGACTGCATCATTAGCATCTTGCAAAACATTAGTACCACTTTGTTGAACAGATTGTGATTGTTGCAGTCTGACTTCATCTGCTGGTTCATTGAGTTTTCTTTGCATTCGCTCGGCTTCTTCTAGAACATAGTTGAATGTTTCCATTGTTCTTGATCCATCTGAAGCAATATTGCTCAACTTGTTTGACAATATGTTGTGCCTCAATGGCCTGCTCTTCTCAATCTCTATTTCTGGTACAGTATTCTGCCTTGTCAACTGTTTCCTCTCTTTAGCCCTCCATCTTTCAATGAAATAACTGTCATCTAGCTGAGATATATTTAGGTTTGTGAGCACCTTGATGATATGGCAGCATATTATACCATCTTTTTCAAATTTACAACACAGACATCTGTAGTTTTTCTGTGTCAAGTCTACTGTCACAATGTATCTCCTTGTTCTGAACTCAAACTGCCTATGGTACTCTGATTTTAACACTGCATAAACTTGATCTTTCTGGAGTTCTTAAGCCTCATATTTTGTTGCCAATATGAGCTCCTTTTGAAACTTGAAGAATATCTTTCTGTTGTACAGCCTTGCAGCCTGCCTTTCGAACTCATATGCCGTACTCAACCAAAGCATTGATCTGGTTTCAAAGTCCTGTTCTGCTTGATTCTTTTCTGTTGTATCTGAAATTCTTTGGAACTCATTCATAAATCTCATAATACTATACCTTGGTGTGACATCCAGTTTGAATAATGCATTTGTGCCTTCACTTCTCGCTGTAGAGTTGATGAAAGGGAAGAAATGCTTCTTGAAGTAACATGGAACAAAATTTTCCCTATTAAACCACATGTCATCAAGGTATCTGAAGCCACCGACATCATATGTTTGTGGTAACTTCTTGTACAAGTACTCAAACTCTGTTTCGGTCAATGAGTTCCTAAGAATGTCAAAGAGATCGTCATGCAGGTTCTTGTTCCTTTCCAATGAAAATATCCTGCCACCTTTCTCCTGAGCTTTCTTCACAATGTGGAAGAAGCAGTTCCGATGAATAGTGTCCGGTAGAGCGTTTCTGATAGCAGCCTTCATTGCTAGGTCCTGGTCAGTGATTATAGTTTTAGGGTGCTTTCCTCCCATACAAGTCAGCATTGTCTGAAACAACCACTCAAAAGTTTCTGTAGTTTCATCCATTATGAAAGCGCAGCCAAACAGGCAATTGTCCCCATGACCTGTAATACCAACAATTGGTGCAAACTTGAGGGAGTACTTGTTCGTGTTGTAGGTTGTATCAAAACTGATGCAATCTCCAAATTCCTCATAGTACCTTCTGCTTGTACCATTGGACCAGAAAATGTTTTTCACTTTGTTGTTTTCATCTATGGAAAACTTGTAGAAGAACATTGGGTCCTCAGCCTGTTTCTTAGAGAACCAGTCATACACTTGCTGCATGTCATTATCCGATGTTGCCTTATTTATCTTTGTCTTCTCGTTGCTGATATGTTTCTTGTTGTATGGAGTGACATCGCCTCTTATATAAGATAGGACTGCCATAATCTTCCTATCTGGTAGGTTCACTTTGTTGAATGTTGCAATAAGTTCCTTCTCCATTTCAGTCATCCTAATCTGTGAAAATAGTTTATTTTTCTGATCCTTGCTTGCAAACGCATGATTATGCTCAAGATTCAACCTGGTTATTGTCCATTCTCCATTCTATAGTGTGACAACAAGTTCAGCGGGGCACTCGGTTGGTACAAGCGTACTTGTTTTCCTTTTGTTTGGCATAGGATTAGGTGTTGGCGGTGTAGCAGAAATCTTCTTTTTATTATTTCTTGCGCTTTGGACTCCAGAAACAGAAATCTTCCTTTTGTTGTTTCTTGTGCTTCGTACTCCTGAAACATCAGTGCTATCATCCTCCTTTCTCTTACCAGACAAGTTACACTTGTATGTGACCCTTGTTACCTAGCCATAGTTGTGATCTTTCTTGTCTTGGCACTTGTATGTGTGCCATTTGACCAATGAAAACCCGACTATAAATGCGTAGTCATTGTAGAAACTGTATGCATCTTCTGTTGTTTTGAATTTCATGCCTAGCTGTGGAACATGCCTGCTAGCATGTTCGTGAGACAAACACTCAGCTGCCATAATACTTTGGCTTTCAATCTGAATTGCCCTGAGCTCTTCTTCATCTTGTTCTTCACTTGCTACTAGATGTTGTTTTGTCATGTTCCCCTCTGTATCTTGCTCCCCTTCACTGCCTTGTCCATCTTGTCTTTCCTCATGTACCATGTTTTCTTCATTTGCAAACTCTGGTACTGCTTCTGATTCTTCATTTCGCAGGCTGTCTCCATCATCTTGTGGTAGCTCATAGATTCTGTTGGTAGTGATGAACATCCGGTTCTGTTTTCATCGGTAAGGAAAAAGGTGTACTGTTAGATATTTCATCTTGTATTGTAGCAAACAAAGTAATTTAGCTATATATGTAGAGAACAAGTAAATACCTCTAGTGGAAATGGCTCATTGAGTATGTCCATGAAACTTCCTGTCATTTCAGATGACAAAAATTCTTCATAATTCTAATTTGAAGATTTAGCCTGAGCTATGACTTGGTTCATAAGGCTTGTATAGCTTGATCCGCCCTGTGATAGTACATAACTTGTTCCTCCTGGTGACATGATCTCCTGCAAATTTGGGGTTCACCATTACAATAAAATCTTAGTTCTTTTGTTAGTACCCATTTTTTTCAAAAAAATTGTGAAATGCGAGTTTTAGGAATCTCACTTCTTGTCTCTGCATTTCTTGTTCTTGTCCATAGCTGCTGTAGTTCACTGGTGGTATTGAGCTCTGCTGTTACAGCATGAGTTCAGTCAAATGCCAAGGAGATAGAGAGGAAGATAAAGTAGTGGAATAACACATTGAAGCAAGACAAAGTAAGTCAAACTTGTAGTGCCTGCTGCATTATTATTATTATATTTTTTGCACAGGGTTTGATGAACTTATATATGTCACACTGACAATATGTGTTATAAGTTGAATTCCTTTTTATCTCATTAGTATTGTTGGCATTTTCAATGTTTGTATGAAACATGTAGCTCTCAGGATTGAATTCCACTTCTCTTTCGGACACACCCCGCATATGAAGAAGACTATCCTGTCCATAACTGTTGTATTCCAGTAGTACTGATGAACTATCATGTTCATTACAAACAAACAAAAAGAAACTCAAATATCAGTAGTTGCAATTAGGAATAGTCTAAATTACAAGTTTGTAGCATTGAAAATGTAGCTTAATATGTAATAACTGCAATTTTTATTTACCTGATTAGTATAATTGGGGTTTACAATGTTTGAATCAAAATTGTAGTAACTTTGAATATTGGCTTCTAAATCTCTTGCTAAAGCACTCTGCATATATTAAGATAAACCGATTAGTGAAAGCAACACTGCCAAAGCACTCTGCATATAATAAGATAAATAAAATTTTCAAACCTGTTCACAATGTATGTTAGCTGTTATCTCTGATAATTGTGTAAGTTCCAGTCCAGTGTCATCACATCCAATACCCATTTCCCTTAGGAAGTCTTCATCTCCTATTTGATGCAGTCGTTCGTTGTGAACCTGCATAAACATGCAACAAACTGTTATTTTTAGGTGTAAGAAGATCTTTTGCAACAATTTGTGATCAAGTTGCCTCTGAGTTCTTTACAAGTTTCCCCAAAATCCCATACAAGTTACCTGTAAATCCTATACTAGTTGTCTCTGAATTCCAGTGTTTGCCTAAACGGATTAAACGGTCGTTTAAACGGTCAGTAAACGGTAAACGGTGGTAAACTGTTTTGTTTAGGGGGTAAACAGAAATTAAACGGTTGACCGTTTAAACGGTCAAAAAACGGGAAAAAACGGCCTAAATGGCTTAAACGAAACGGAGATAAACGGCATTAAACGGGCTAAACAGCTGTTTAAACGGCCGTTTAGGCGAACACGAGGTAAATCTAGTTCAGTTTTATATGGATAAATTTGTATACTTAAGTTTATTATATTTATAAATGTGTACACTTGATATGTTACATGCATAAATATCTATATTTGGTTCTTTTCACATGCATAAATATATATACATACCAAAATAATTGATTTTTACTCGGATAAATATGTATAAATGCTAGAATACTTGATTTTTTACATGCACATATATAATTATATGTATTTTTTTTAATAAAAAGTACAAAACCGTTTAGACCGTTTAACTCCGTTTAAACACCGTGTAAACAGCCTAAACGCTAAACGAAGGGCGACCGTGTAAAGATCGTTTACCGTTTAGGAAAACATTGCTGAATTCTATACAAGTTGCCCCTAAATTCTATACAAGTTGCCTAGGTTCATAACACATTGTTCTTTTAGTCATCAACCACCATGTAGGCATGGATCCCACTAGATTTGTAAAATCTAAATCGGGTTGACAAGTGTACTTTACTTTGGATAACTATAGACCTACAGCAACAGCAACAAAGAAGACAGAAGCAAGATGGTTACGGTTCAGGTGTTTCAGTGAACTGATGCAATGAGAAAAAGGAGATGAAGGCAAGAAATAGAATAATCTTGCTGGTTAGTACCTTTTTCCTAGGCAGATCATATCCTTTGCCCTTGTTCATCTTCTTGTGTTTTACCTGTGCATTTATTCTCTAATTTTCACTCCTCTCCACTGTAATTCCTCTTCTAGATCCAGATTGATCGGGGTTTTTCTTTCTTGCTGGAGGGTGTAGTGGCAGAGCTGTAATTTGTGAACTGTTCAATTGGACCGAATAGCTGTTTTGTGGGCTGAATGAGTAGTTATTTGATATAGCGGGTATCGGATCTTGCACCCGTTAAGGTTTGGCGGGCCCGGTAGCTGCTTTGGTGGTTCATTTGCGGACCCGTTTTGTTGCCTGCTACAGAGAAACAACAGAGAACAGATCTGACCCTTGGATGAAGATCCAAGGGCACTGGACGTCGCCTGAGATGGGTGATATATTTCAGGCGACTGAAATATAGCAACTCCCATAATACGTCGTACCCCTACGACTACGAACGAAGAAAGAATATCGAGGGAGAATCGCAAGTTGCTTCATAATGCCTTTCTGTTTCAACTGCACGGGAATGTGATGAGACCTTCCATGCGTCGCCTTCGCCTCGAAAGGGATCGAGGCCTTGCGGCTTGCGGTCATAGCCCACCACCGCTAGCTTCTTGTTTCGCGCAAGCGGCTAGAACGGGCTACCCGGCTAGTCGCGTCTGGGGGAGGACGACGCCCGCGCGCCGAGGGTATGGGCCTGATTGGTTGAGAGAAGTCGGCAGCCAGGTCTGCATCCGGGAGCCAGGCGCCCACGAGCCAGGTTCCTTGCATGCAGGTTCAGTTGTTCGGCTGGCGTTTTTGTTCCTCCTGGACCAGCGACAGAACTTTGATTGGTTGGCCTGCTTGCTCCTTTTCTCCTGCATGCGGCTAGAGACCGAGCCCGCGCCCGCGCCAGCCAGGCTCGGCGGAAACGGATTTTGATTTCGTTTCCGCGCAGCCAGGCCCGGCGGCGAGCGCTGCATCCGCACAGCCAGGTCCAAACGCGAATCCAGGCATCCAAACATGCAAATCCTGCATCCGGTTGGCCAGGCTGGGTTGCATCGGGGCAACCGATCACGCCCTATATGAATTCAGGTAGTGTTTAGTTTCTAAAATTTTGCAAAATTTTTTAAGATTCTTCGTCACATCGAATCTTTGGACGCATGCATGAAGCATTAAATATAAATAAAAAATAAAACTAATTACATAGTTTAGACGAATTCCACGAGACGAATCTTTTAAGCCTAATTAGACTATGATTGGACACTAATTATCAAATAACGACGAAAATGCTACAGTACTATTTCGCCAACTAAACAAGCCCTCAGTTGCGAGATTGCGCGAACAGTTCAAAAAGTTACTACTAGTATACGAAGATCATTATTCTTTTTCAGTCTGTTTTCTAGTGCGTTTAATTTTCATTTCAGGCTTTGTTTAGATACGCATGTATTTATCTTAATTCATATGTGTTATAGTAGATCGGAGTAGAATTAAATTACATTCAATTTCAATACATGTGAACTGAAGTGGATACACATGTATCTAAACAAGGCATCAATCTATTTAAGGATCCGTTTAGAGGGGTTCCGCTGTGCTCCGGCTCCGCCTGGAAATAATTTGGAAACAAAAATATCGCCGGAGCTACATCCAAGAGGCTCCTTCTGGTTTTCGCCGTATTACTGCTATAGTGACGAAGCCTGAGCCGAAAAAAGCTCCTTCACACGGGCCCTAAATTTACTTCTGCATCGGACCGTTTCTCGTAGCAGACAACAAAGTTATAAGTGATGGCAGCACTCAAAGATAGTGAAAGTGGGAGGTGAGAAGTTATGATCGTAGATCTAGTTTGATGAAAACTCCGTAACAGAAGTTCATATAGTGTAGGATTCAGATAACAACGGATAGTTGCTCTAACATGCGAGGTTATAAGTTCATAACACATCAACTTAGCAGTATTTATGGAAGTTTAAGTTCGCTACTTAGCTCTTATTATGACTCAAATATACTGTTTAATGAACAAATACCCTACCTCTGTCCTCCAGAGATGTTATTCTGGGTTTGAATTAAGTCCAACTTTCTATAAAATATTTATAGAAAATATTATTAATATTCTTAAATTCAAATAGGTATGCTAAGAAAATATATTCTATGATTAATCCAACTATACTTATCTGATTAGTAATTTTTTTATAGTTTGACGAAACTTAAAAACGTCTGGTTTCTCAAAAAGCAGAGTTAAGATTGTTTGGTATCAAAAAGACCGAATAAAACACAGATAAGTATATAGAGTAAAAACAAAACCTCAGGTAGCTTTTGGATGCGACGTGATTTAGAAAATGAAAACCAAATCAGAACCGAGGTGGACATCCCATTCCCTTTGTTTGGTATGCGGAAATAGAGAGTCCATCAACGTTCAACGGTAACATAACCACGTGCAATATGGTAATTTTGCACGTTACTTATACTATTTTACCCCTCATCCTCGGTTTAAAATTGTGAGAAAGAAGCTTTCATATCCCAAACAGTCCTCTTATGTCTTATCCCAAAGCCTAGCTACAACTACAAGAGGGAATTGTGGTCATAATAAAACTATAAACCCCCCACCCAAATCCATTCCATGTCAACGAAGGAGAGGGAAATAATAATGTTTTAACCACAGCCACAACAACCTACTTCATTCCCTATCCCATTCCCTTCTGCTATGCAAACTGGACTTATAAAACCAAATAAGAGATGGTTTTAACTCACACCTCATTTTCATACTTTCGTATCCTCCATTTCTTACAATCGAATGCTGCCTTTTAGGGGTTGTTTGGTTCGAGCTACTAAACTTTAAACTTTAGTAGCTATTAAACGGTTTAGTCACTTTTAGTAACTTCAGAGTTACTAGAGAGGACTAAAGCCTTTTTAGTCGCTTTTAGTCATAGCTTTTGGTTAAAAAGTTACTAAAATAACTAAAAGCTACTAAATGTAGTAGCTACTAGACGGACAAACATGCCCTTAGTGTCTGCTGCTCAAAAGCGTCACTAGGATCCGTCTACCACTCCCCGTGGTGAAGCCCTCGCCGGTTTTTCTGGGCACGCTCACGTCGGTCATCTCCGCCCAGTCATTTCTAACTGTGCTATGACTTATCGTTGTTACGGCTGATTTGTAGAATTAATTTATTGTGAAAGAAAAATACTGTTCTCGCCACTAAAAAGTAGCATGACTGATTTGCCTGAGAAACTCAAGCGAACACTGCCTGCATCACGATTCACGAGGCCGCCCCGCTCCCTTGTGTCCGCAGAGATTCTGCTTAGCAAACGCATCCTCAGGGTCCCTCTCTAGCTGCGTATCCCGTCTTCGCGCCGTGCCGCTCTCCCCGCCCAATCCTCGACCTCCCCATCATCGATCCGGTGGTGCTTGCCCTCCCCAATCAGGAGCTTTCCTGTCTCCCCAATGTGGAGCAGCTCCTGTTCTCATCCGCTCTACTCCGCTCCCCGCTTTACCACCCACGCAGCACGTCCTCCTTCCCTCCCAGCACACCACCAGCCCGCATCACCGATTCACCGCCGTTGTCCGAGCTGCAGGCCGACCTCGCAGTCGCAGGTAGCAGCCTCCCCGCCGACCACTCCACCAAGCACCAGCGGCGGCAACGGTGAAAGACGGGCGGCGGCGCGGGGCCCCGCGAAGCGCATCGCGCTCCACAGTCCACAGCAACCACGCCGCTTGCTACCTCAAACTCCACGACTTACACTACACAAGGTCTCGCTCCCTCTGCCCTGTGTTTGGGTTGCTTTCCTTGGCGGATTGCGTTGTTGCTTTTGATTTGACTCCGCCTCGGTGGTGGCTGTGGGGAAAAAATCCTTTTGCTTGGTGTGCCTGGCATTACGGGAGGACAGATCTTCCCTTGGCTATCAGCTTCTCTATTATAGGAGCTTGGTACAATAACTCTTAGGTAAACGAGCATTCTCCTCAGAGTAGACCAGTGCTTGATGATGCAGTCTTGATTATCTGAAAGAGGGCTGCACGAGGAACAGAGTGAACATGTGACTTCTCTGAAAGTCATCATATTAGAGTGAACATGTGTGTCAGTTTTGGTACAACGGGTCGATTTTTTTCAGCCATATACAGGTGTCCTGTTTGGTTCCGGGTTCAGGGCTCCTGCGATTTAGGGCTCGTAGATTGTGATTTCTGGTGGTCATACAACATTATGAACGGTCAATTTGGGGTGTGGATGGGTTCCATTCTTTAAGGCCAACTTACGGCATTAGGCATTTGTGTGCAGGTAGTGATACTGTTAATCTGTTATGATTCCCTTGATTTGGGCATCTGAAATTTGAAATTTAAGGGACGGCCAAATGGTGTAATTGATGATTGACTATTTGCCGCCTGTAGGCTATAGCTCAGATGTTCAGAGATTTTCTATTATTCCAATCATTTGTGTGCTGTAGCCCATCAGGAAGTGACAAACCATCATTGTTGCATGCATTTACAAATTTCAGATGGATAGATAGGTGTTAGTGTTCCTCGATGAATTGCTCTGTACCTGATAGAGCAAAGAAATTCTGTACGTGATACTAACTTTTGTGAGCCAGTGGCTCAATCAAACTATACTTTATTTTTCCTTTGACGACTTGAGTACATTTTATTACTGCTATAATTGGCATGGTGAATTTCCCTACAAACAGTTCTGATGATCTCTTCACATATGTATTTTAGAATTATGCCGTCAATCCCCAATTTCTCTGCATCCTATATGCTACTGTTGTACTGATCAATATTACTGATTTGAAGTAGCATAGTCCTTTAGTAGACTGTTGAATATACAGGCAACGTTTTCATGGCACTAAAAGAATACTACAATTCCCATTGGCATTGAAGAAATTCTCCACAAAGTTCTGATCAGAAATATATCCCATTGTCCAACTGATTCTCCACAAAGTATCTGTTCAAAAATATATCATTGTTCAATTGATGACCAAAGCATAACACTCTTCTAATAAGGTCGCAGATTGCAGGATTTTTTTTTGTTTCCTTATAATCTATCAGTCGTGTGACTTCTAATATAATATGGTCGCAGATTGCAGGCTCTGTGATTCTGGTGGATCGAAGGACTACCGCGACACTGTCACATCACCGTCAATGCCAACCTCGCCATCTATCAGTTCGTGAATTTATCCTCGCACCGTGGCCAGCCCGCCCCCCATCTATTCAACCCGTTCGCTTCAGTTTCGTGCAGACATTTGCCCGTTTCCTTGTGATCGTGTGTGATTTCTGCGTGTTGCTGTTGTGGGTAGCACAGTCAGTTTAATTTGGAGATTGATTCCTGTGTCGGTTCATAGGGGTCCAAAAAAGTTTAAGCCAACTGCAATGTTCTGCTGTATTACGTACATGCATGTGATGCATAGAAACATGGTGTTCTTTTTTTTCAGTTTCAGAGATCAATGTTGTTGGCTGAATTTTAATTTGCAAAACTGCACGGTTTTGTTCTCTCAAAGTCTAATGCTATTACAGGTGTTTGTATATATGTATTTAACTATTTATTGGGTCAAGGACATCAACCATCGGGGCAATAGGATGGATATTCCAGTTCTTTGATTATTTTAGCTTTTCAGCCAACAGCCAATTAACATGCTAAACTATGACTCTTGCTCATATTTTACCTACCAGATATACACCATACCTCAATGCAAGGTTATCCAGCTCAACTTAATAACGTTGGAATATTTTCTGGCGCTTTTTGCATGATCTTTACCCTACGGTTGATTTTTTCAATTTCGAGGTTTAACTCTTTCAGTTCATTTTGCAGCTTAGTTAGCAAGCCACCACCATTCACCTACAACGGGTGAAGATCAGCCATGCGAATATGTTAGCAACAGCAGTTGGCAAGTCATCTGTTGAGTATCTCTAGCTTTCTCTTATCGGTGTTTCTCTTTCTGGACTACTGTCGACAAATATAGACCGAGCAAATGCTGAAGATGCAATCCTTTCTCTTCCAAAGCTCCATACACATGAAAAGAAAAAAAGAAACACGGTGTAACAAAATCCAGTGGTGATGTTGAGTCTGAGGTTCATAGTGATCTCACCGCTACAAGATCTATTTATAAAAGAGGTAAAAACATATATTGGTAGCTATTTATTCTTTTTTCTGTTCAGCATAGTAAAGAAAACACAGTAGCCTGGGGGTATGTTGAACTTACATTTGCAGTTCTTTTCACATTCACAGCAGTTATTATAAATTGTTATCCAGTAGCATTTTACTTTTGATATCAGTGAATTTTACATGTATGGGTTGATTAATTTATTTTCTCAATGGTGTTGTTGTCCATGAAACAGTCAAATAACTAATTTACTCATTTGTTCCTATGCAAAAAAAATTCAAAGATGACAGCACATGCATCGAGGATATGATGAGTGAGTGTGGTGTCCATGACACTAGAGTAGATGAGAGCATGAAGCTATCCTGGCATTCTCTCCAATATTTTGTCTGATCTGTTTGGTAATGGCAGCATAAAAGTGAATCCAATTTACCCAGCAAGGTTTGTGGAATTGAATTTCATTTCCATATTCATTCATATAACCGATTTGCATGTCTGTTGTGCACTATTTTCATGATGCTCTGTTCTTTAAATAGATCCGAGAACATCTAAGATTGTTGAAACATGGAGATGCTTGCAAACTTCTTGACAATTTATTATCTGCATGGAAAAAAAGGTGTCAAGGCTCCATGTAGATGTTTGTTCTCCAGTGCTTTCTCATGGAGCATGTAATTATGTAATTTTCCCTGTTTGTTGATGTCCCCGCAGGGTTCATGTAGACTTATATAATACTGATGATTGGCCATAAAACGGATTGTTGCCAACGTCACACACAAAATATTATTTTTTAGTAATATTACAATAAAGGCTCAAATTTAAATTATCATGATATTATGTTGTTCTCGGACACGATCCTAGTAGGACCGTTGAATTCAGGTTGCAATTTTTTTTAAAAAAATAAAAGAACGCAGGTTGCAGGGATGGACTTGGGCCTTATACGGCTACGGCCTAGCCCAGGCTGAAATCACGTAGCCACAAACCAGATACTAAAGCGGCCCACAGGAGCAAGAGCATCGCGCACTCACATATTCACCGGGCCTGCAAGGCCACTTAGCCCAAGAAAACCCAAGACCTAACTACCTAAGAACACGCGCACGTCAATTCCTCCCTCTCTCGCCGAAACCCCCAACACTCGCTGCGATGGGCAGGAAACCCTCCGCCGCCGCCGCGGCGATAGACCACGAAACCCTCGCGGCCACCATGCCCGCCGACCTCCTGGCCGCCGCCGACTGCGGTGGCATCCACGGGCATGCCCTCTTCTTCGACGCCCTCGTGCAGCTCATCCCGCCGCGCTTTTATCTCCCGTCCGGCGACGAGGACCGCCCGTGGTACCAGGGCCTGTCCAAGGCCGCCAAGGCGGCCATGAAGGCCAAGTCCCGCGCCAACGTCAAGGCCGCCCGCCGCGCACGCCTCGACCCCTCCGCGCCGCCTGCCTCCACCCTCGACCTCCTCAAGAAGTCCGTCGCCGGCCAGGCAGCGGAGGAAGAGGAGGATGATCAGGAGAAGTCAGAAGAAGAGGGCGAGGAATCTGGGGACGAGGCAAGCTCCGAGGAAGACGGCGATGAAGAGGATGAGATGCCAATTGAGCCGGCAGCAGTGGTGTCTGAGGACCGTTCGGTGACCTATGAGGAGCTGCGAGAACGCCTTCAACGCCGCATTGCTGAGCTTCGAGGCAGCCGGTGCACCAGGCCTGAGTTCTTGAATAAGCCCAAGAAGGAGAAGGGGAAGAAGTCAAAGGCGAAGAATGAAAAGAAGGGGAAAGGTGAGGGCAAGAAGCGTAAGCGTGACGATGACACCGAAGATGGGGATGGCAAGGATGGGAAGAAGGTCAAGAAGGGGGCTGAGGAGAAGCCAGATATCATGTATGCGAATGTGTTTGTTGACCCAAAGGAAGCAAGGCGCAGGAAGAAGAGGAGGGTTAAGAACAAGAAGAAGGCGCTGGAGCAGGCTAAACAGTTGCAGGAGGCAAAGAAGGATCCTGAGAAGGCAAGCAAGATTGCTTGGGATACGGCCAGAAGACGTGCTGCTGGGGAGAAGGTGCATGATGACCCCAAGCTGATTAAGGAGAGCTTGAAGAAGGAGGAAAAGCGGCAGCAGAAGCATGCTGCACAGTGGAAGGAGAGGCAGAAGACTGTGGACAAGCAGAGGAAGGAGAAGCAGAAGAAAAGGACAGAGAACATCCGGGATCGGGCACACCAGAAGAAGATGCGCAAGATTGAGAAGCGCGAGAAAAAACTTATGCGCCCTGGGTTTGAGGGGCGGAAGGATGGTTATGTCAATGAGTAACATCTGTGTCCAAGATTGTCTGGGTGATGAGTTACTATATCCTCTTTCAGAGTTCCATTTGCTGATATGGTTAGTTGGTACTTGTAATAGGCTACCAGTTCATGGCTTCTAAAGTGCCTTAATTATTGAATATTTGAATGAACCAAACTTTCAATATTTAGCATTTCTACAGATGATAATTGTGTTCTGTTTTACCAACACATGCCTTGCTAGTTCTTTTTTTACATAAGATTCATGAACTGTCAATGCTGATTTGTGTTTAGGTGGATGCCTGTTTTTTTCTATTATTCTTTGTAGCATTGACATGATGGATAATAGCGTTTCTGAGATAGTGTTTGGGTATAGAGGTGTATGGTGTCTTTCATGAGTTGTCATCTTTCGGGGACCAGAGTGAATCAGAACTTCAATTGTGCATTTTGTCATCTTAATAATATGCACATACTGGAATCTGGATAGCAATGGCCCCTCTGATCTTGTAAACTTTTGTTGGATGCCTTGTGTGTCAACTAGTATGACTCAGTATATACTGATTCACTGCAGGGTGTGAACAACACTAGTGTACCTTTGTCAATTGTGTAATTTATTTGCCTGAAAATTCTATATGGTCTGTTGTGATACTCAGCTGATCTTGCAAGCTTCTGGTGCAATGAAATGTGTCCTGAAATTTTCTTTCATCTGCTTATGATCCATTGCTACTATGATGCAAACATAATGACGGTTTTACATTATACTAATGAGTTATTTGGAAGATCTGGAAGAGGATTTCACCACAACCTTATTTTTCTTTCTTTCTTTTTTTGCTGGGTAGCTGACTTTAGAATTGGTGAAATTACAATGAGATACCAGAACGAACTCAATTATGTTCTTTGTCCAACTTCTCTCAATTTTGACTATTAAATATTATGCATTGGTCAAAAAAAAAAAAAAATCATCTGAGACTCGATCTAGCTCTAGCTGGTTTTTGGATCGTCGTAATTAACAGAGTCAGGCAGTCAGCTTTTTCCTGGTAGCCCAAGGTATTACTGGTATTAGCTCATAAAGCACATGGTATTACCATATTAACATTCTAAAATATATGTTTACTTTCTGGACTCAAATCACAATAAAGGTTCACCTCTCATCATCCTAGTTTTGTTTGGTAAATCAAATGTTTTCTTCTACGATCAAGATTAACCTAATAGCTGGTCATTATGTATCGAAAAAAAACTTATGAGTTAAACAAATCAGAAAATAACTTATGCCTTAACCTTCGCGTGTGCAGGGGGTGGGTGAGTAGGCACATATTGATGCCTCATCAGATAGTGAAAATTTTGTTTTATTAATGTAATTACAGTTTCTCTGTCATCTAATTTAGTATTATGCTACTGAATCTTTTTACATTGTTCATAGAACAAGGACTGCATTTTACCATATTTTACTTTTGTGTATTATCCCGATGAGGTCATTTCGCCTTGTAGTCAATTGCTTCCACACACACACAAAAAGAAAAAAAGTTGGAAGACAAAGTACTTGGTCCTTAGTCTTTGATTGTCTTGCGTTTGGAATTGGCGGTTACATTCCTCTTGTGCATTATGACATAACTTCCAAATTGTTCTTTCAAAACAAATATTAGTCACAAGAACACGGTTGTCATTAACCACCGAACTTACTGCTTGCCTTGTCTAGGTGCTTATATGTGTCCGTGAGCCGCCACAAGCAATGGACGACGGTGCATGATATATTGATATAGCACGATGTGGATGTGCACACTATACGAGCTCAGACTAGTGGTAGAAGAACCAACACCCATGACCACGCCAAACCGGCGAGCAAAGTCAATAGCAATTAGCAAGTCAAGGAAAAGTACAGAACCACATCAATAGCCAACACGACCATAAGAAATGAGGAGCACAAGCAACATATGGGACGCCAACTGCCATGAGGACCCTAGACCACCTATCGGAACTAATGTTTTGCTCCCTTCTCACAAAGATGAAGGCCATGGGGAAATACATATACTCCTTGTTTAGCCTCCTCTAGGGCTTGGGAGCTTCGCACGATGACTGCGGCTTCAGATTCTTCCCGATCTCCCGATCTATGCTGGCATTAGCATGAGCATTTTTGTCGAGATCTGAATGCTGAAGCAGAGGTCCTCGTTCGGTCATTCAAAGTCTATACATAGTGTACAATGTTTGTTCACATTTCTTTTACCGTGCTTGAACCTAGTACATTGTTTGTGTAGATGGGCAACCGAGCAAGCGATACCTCCATGTCATTGTCGCTATCCTGTTGAAGGAAGACCAGAGTAAAGAGCAAGAGGAGGTCTCGGTCCATCAAGATGAGGTGCCGCCCAAAAGAACTATCAAGACCAACTCATGGTATGTGGCAAAATATGTAGTGACTAGTGAACCTATATGTAGGTGCAAACATACAAACTTATTAAAAAAAAATCATACTTTCGTAACTTGAAAATTTTGAAGCGATACACACTCATAGTGCATCCATATAGAAAAGTTGAGATTCTAACTCAGTCAAGAAAAAATCATGCAAAAATAACAAAATTAGAGTGCATATGCACTAACTCTTATAAATTAGTCAAAATTAAGATGGTTCGACTTAAGACAAGATCAAAATGACTTCTCTATTAGAGTGGGTGAAGTAATGTTTGCCTCAAAGGGAAACCTGACCTGTCCCTGTGGTAATGTTTGCCGATGTTATATCATGCAATCTAAGTTAAACCATGTCATACACAGAAGAAGACTATATCAGAAGTAAAATCCCGCAGAAGATGCATGCCCAAATTTCTTGGATATAACTTGAATATGAGAAAATTTTAACCACATGAGTTTGGATCTGGGGCTATGGCAGACCTAACGCAACCTACAAATCCACCCAGCAATGCAGTTTCGATATATACCAAGTGTTAAAGCAGTTTTATTTCTCACCATGAGAGCACTCAAACTGACAAATGAACTACTTTTTCTTTCTTTTGCTGCTTGATAGGAAAGCTCTGGTGCCAAATCTTATGCAATGATGCAGGTATGTCAAATCTTGTGGTCAAATGATTCAGTCATTCATAAAATCAAACTGATATTTGACTATGTCTTTAGCAGTGCAAATCAAACAGTAATACAAACAAGAGTGGTAAGAGGACTGCAAAACATAATGCATTTATCATATAAAATGATGACAAGATAAGCATCACCAAAACAATAGCCTCTTAGCATCGTACAGCAGGCATACCAGGTATGCTTTCATCCCAAGAGTTGGCCATGTTAGCAGCTCAGGAGCCTGTATTCAGAATCTAATGTTTACCACTACAGGGCAGCATTAACAATTCTTCAATGTAGAGAATGTGATCAATGCAAACATCCTAGACACATGACACTTGAAGAACATGGTAATACCGCTTAGGCACGACCTTGTGGCACTTCCTCACTAGATGATGCTTCAGGCACAGAAGCTTCATCATCACTGGATTCTTCTGATACAGCAGTTTCCTCAGCGGCAGATTCTTCCAGCTCAAGTGCCTCTACCTCTGCAGCATCAGGCCTAACCTCAGCAACAGTTTCTCCAGATGTAACTTTCGACTGAGGAGTTTCTCCACTATCCGAGTCCAATCCAAGCTCCTTCTCAACCTTCTTCCAACCAGACAGCAAATTCTCTGGGAACAACTTCTTTACCTCTGCAATAACCTCTTTGGCATCAGCCACCCTGCCTCCCTTTGCCAATCCCTCCACCAACCCTTTCATTGTCCTAAAATCTGGCACTTTGCGCCTCTTTAAGCTATCCTTGAAGATGCCCAACCCAGCATCAAAGTCTCCATGGGCACAGAGGTCTGCTAACATGTGCTTGTACGTGTAAAGATCTGCCGAGCACCCCTTCTCAGCTAGGGAGTGGTAAAGGACCTTAGCATCCTCCAATTTGCCACTCTTGCAATTGCTAGCCATGAGGTAATTGTAGGTGATGGTGTTCGGCTTCACTCCAGCCGCTTCCATCTCTGTCATCACCTCAATAACCTCTTCTGGCTTCCCATGTCCCATGTAATACAGGGCCTTCACATTATAAGTTACCACATCGGGCTCACATCCACTCTCTACCATCTCCTTCCACAAGGACTCAGCCTCATTGGTCATCTTCCTTTTATACATGGAATCGATCAACGAAGTGTAGATACTGGCGGTCGGCGAGATACCTTGCTCACGCATTAGATCCAAGACTTGCTTCGCCTTAGCATCATCCCGGGTCATGCAATAGGCCTTGACAAGGATGACATAGGATGTGGCGTCGGGGGTGATGGAGAACTCCTTGGAGAGCTCAGCGAAGAGGACAGGGACGCGGCGGTAGCGGCGGCAACGTATGAAGGTGGAGAGGAGGGCGTTGAAGGGGAGCGGGGAGATGGGTGCCGGGATGGACGGCGCAGCGGAGCGAAAGGCGTCGATGGCCTTCTCGGGGAGGTTGGCGGAGGCGTAGCAGCACAGGACGGCGGCGAGGTGGGTCTCGGTGTTGGACGCGGTGAGATGGGAGGAGAGGAGGGCCTCCGCGTCAGCGAAGCGGCGGGAGAGAGAAAGGCGGCGCGCGGCCAGGGAGAGCGCGTGCCGGGTGGAGGCAGCGGAGATGGACGCCGTGTCGATGGCGTCGAAGATGGAGACCAGGCGGTCCGGATCGCGCTCGCGGCGGAGTTGCCGCTTGGCGTCCGAGAACGGCATGGCGCCGGGATCGGTGCCGCCGGTGGTGGTCGGGGTGGTGGTGGAGAGCGCACGGGAGAGGGGGAGGACGTGGGCGTGGGTGCGTCGGCCGTGGCGGAGGAGTGCCGCGAGCGCAGCCATTTTCGTGGGCGGCGTCGAGACGAGGGGAACTCGAAGGGGGAGGGCTTTGTCAGGGTTTTCTTCGCTAGGTTTTGTGACTTGTGAGTAGCGCACTAGCGCGTGCGGAAGGGCCAGTGTTGGGCCCAATCGTATCGCGGAATGTCTAGTGTTGGGCCAAATCACACAGAAGCAAGCATCCATCTGAATGAACCAAACTTTCAATCTTTAGCAGTTCTACAGATGATTTGGAGTAGTTATGTAATTGTGTTCTGTTTTACAAACTCATGCCTTGCTAGTTCTTTTTTTTACATAAGATTCATGAATTATCAATGCTGATTTGTGCTTAGGTGGATGCCTTGTTTTTACTTTATAATTCTTTGTAGCATTGACATGATGGGTAATAGTGTTTCTGAGATAGTGTTCGGGTATAGAGGTGTATGGTGTCTTTCGGGGACCAGAGTGAATCAGAACTTCAATTGGGCATTTGTCATCTTAGTAATATGCACATGCTGGAATCTGGATAGCAATGGCCCCTCTGATCTTGTAAACTTTGTTGGATGCCTTGTTTGTCAACTAGTATGACTCAGTATACTGATTCACTGCAGTGTGAACAACACAAGTGTACCTTTGTCAATTGTGTAATTATTTGCCTGAAATTCTATATGGTCTGTTGTAATACTCAGCTGATCTTGCAAGCTTCTGGTGCAATGAAATGTGTCCTGAAATTTTCTTTCATCTGCTTATGATCCATTGCTACTATGATGCAAACATAATGACGGTTTTACATTATACTAATGAGTTATTTGGAAGATCTGGAAGAGGATTTCACCACAACCTTATTTTTCTTTCTTTCTTTTTTTGCTGGGTAGCTGACTTTAGAATTGGTGAAATTACAATGAGATACCAGAACGAACTCAATTATGTTCGTTGTCCAACTTCTCTCAATTTTGACTATTAAATATTATGCATTGGTCAAAAAAAAAAAAAAAATCATCTGAGACTTCGATCTAGCTCTAGCTGGTTTTTGGATCGTCGTAATTAACAGAGTCAGGCAGTCAGCTTTTCCTGGTAGCCCAAGGTATTACTGGTATTAGCTCATAAAGCACATGGTATTACCATATTAACATTCTAAAATATATGTTTACTTTCTGGACTCAAATCACAATAAAGGTTCACCTCTCATCATCCTAGTTTTGTTTGGTAAATCAAATGTTTTCTTCTACGATCAAGATTACCTAATAGCTGGTCATTATGTATCGAAAAAAAAACTTATGAGTTAAACAAATCAGAAAAGAACTTATGCCTTAACCTTCGCGTGTGCAGGGGGTGGGTGAGTAGGCACATATTGATGCCTCATCAGATAGTGAAAATTTTGTTTTATTAATGTAATTACAGTTTCTCTGTCATCTAATTTAGTATTATGCTACTGAATCTTTTACATTGTTCATAGAACAATGACTGCATTTTACCATATTTTACTTTTGTGTATTATCCCGATGAGGTCATTTCGCCTTGTAGTCAATTGCTTCCACACACACACAAAAAGAAAAAAAGTTGGAAGACAAAGTACTTGGTCCTTAGTCTTTGATTGTCTTGCGTTTGGAATTGGCGGTTACATTCCTCTTGTGCATTATGACATAACTTCCAAATTGTTCTTTCAAAACAAATATTAGTCACAAGAACACGGTTGTCATTAACCACCGAACTTACTGCTTCGCTTGGGGTCCTAGATGCTTATATATGTTTGTGGCCGCCACAAGCAATGGACGACGGTGCATGATATAGCACGATGAGCCCACTATCCGAGCTCTAGAGACTAGAGCGTGGATCCACAGCGGAAAGCATCCCAGACTAGTGGTAGAAGAACCAACACCCATGACCACACCACTCGGGCGAGCAAAGTCAATAGCAAGTCATTAAAGGAAAAGTACAAAAACCACAACAATAGCCAACATGACCAGAAGAGATGAAAGAGCACAGCAACATATGAGACGCCAACAGTGATGAGGACCCTAGACCACCTATCGAAACGAATGCTTTTTTTCTTCCTTCTCACAAAGATGAAGGCCACGGGGAAATACAGATACTCCCTGTCTAGCCTCCTCTAGGGTTTGGGGGCTCCGCAGGATGATTGCGGCTTCAGATTCTCCCCAATCTATGTTGGCGTTAACACGATCATTCTTAATTTCTTATCGAGATCTATGAATGCTGAAGCAGAGGTCCTCGTTCGGTCATTCAAAGTCTATACATAGTGTACAATGTTTGTTCACATTTCTTTTACCGTGCTTGAACCTAGTACATTGTTTGTGTAGATGGGCAACCGAGCAAGCGATACCTCCATGTCATTGTCGCTATCCTGTTGAAGGAAGACCAGAGTAAAGAGCAAGAGGAGGTCTCGGTCCATCAAGATGAGGTGCCGCCCAAAAGAACTATCAAGACCAACTCATGGTATGTGGCAAAATATGTAGTGACTAGTGAACCTATATGTAGGTGCAAACATACAAACTTATTAAAAAAAAATCATACTTTCGTAACTTGAAAATTTTGAAGCGATACACACTCATAGTGCATCCATATAGAAAAGTTGAGATTCTAAACTCAGTCAAGAAAAAATCATGCAAAAATAACAAAATTAGAGTGCATATGCACTAACTCTTATAAATTAGTCAAAATTAAGATGGTTCGACTTAAGACATGATCAAAATGACTTCTCTATTAGAGTGGGTGAAGTAATGTTTGCCTCATAGGGAAACCTGACCTGTCCCTGTGGTAATGTTTGCCGATGTTATATCGTGCAATCTAAGTTAAACCATGTCATACACAGAAGAAGGCTATCAGAAGTAAAATCCCACAGAAGATGCATGCCTAAATTTCTTGGATATAACTTGAATATGAGAAAATTTTAGCCGCATGAGTTTCGATCTGGGGGGCAGACCTCATGCAACCTTCATCCACCCAGCAATCCAGTTTCGATATATACCAAGTGTTAAAGCAGTTTTATTTCTCACCATGAGAGCAGACAAATGAGATTTTTTTTTTGTTTTTTAATAGGAAAGCTCTGGTGCCAAATCTTACGCAATAATGCAGGTTTGTCAAATCTTGTGGTCAAATGATTCAGCCATTCATAACATCAAACTGCTATTTGACTATGTCTTTAGCAATGCTAATCAAACAGTAATACAAACCAGAGTGGTAAGAGGACTGCAAAACACACTGCGTTTATCATATAAAATGACAAGATAAGCATCACCAAAACAATAGCCTCTTAGCATCGTACAGCAGGCATACCAGGTATGCTTTCATCCCAAGAGTTCGCTATGTTAGCAGCTCAGGAGCCTGTAATTAAAATCTAATGTTTACCACTACAGGGCAGCATTAACAGTTCTTCAATGTAGAGAATGCGATCAATGCAAACATCCTAGACACATGAAACTTGAAGAGCATGGTAATACCGCTTAGGCACGACCTTGTGGCACTTCTTCACTAGATGATGCTTCAGGCACAGAAGCTTCATCATCACTGGATTCTTCTGATACAGCACTTTCCTCAGCGGCAGATCCTTCCAGCTCAAGTGCCTCTACCTCTGCAGCACCGGGCCTAACCTCAGCAACAGTTTCTCCAGATGTAACTTTCGACTGAGGAGTTTCTCCACTATCTGAGTCCAATCCAAGCTCCTTCTCAACCTTCTTCCAACCAGACAGCAAATTCTCTGGGAAAATCTTTTTTACCTCTGCAATAACCTCTTTGGCATCAACCACCCTGCCTCCCTTTGCCAATCCCTCAACCAACCCTTTCATTGTCCTAAAATCTGGCACTTTGCGCCTCTTTAAGCTATCCTTGAAGATGCCCAATCCAGCATCAAAGTCTCCATGGGCACAGACATCTGCTAACATGTGCTTGTATGTGGAAGCATCTGCCGAGCACCCCTTCTCAGCTAGGGAGTGGTAAAGGACCTTGGCATCCTCCAATTTGCCACTCTTGAAATAGCTACACATGAGGAAGTTGTAGGTGATGGTGTTCGGCTTCACTCCAGCCGCTTCCATCTCTGTCATCACCTCCATAACCTCTTCTGGCTTCCCATGGAGGGCGTAATGAAGGCCTTCACATTATAAGTTACCACATCGGGTTCACATCCACTCTCTACCATCTCCTTCCACAAGCACTCAGCCTCATTGGTCATCTTATTCTTATACATGTTATCAATCAACGTGGTGTAGATACTGGTGGTCGGCGAGATACCTTGCTCGCGCATTAGATCCAAGGCTTGCTTCGCCTTAGCATCATCGCGGGTCATGCAGTAGGCCTTGACAAGGATGCCATATGATGTGGCATCGGGGGTGATGGAGAACTCCTTGGAGAGCTCAGCGAAGAGGACAGGGACGCGGCTGTAGCGGCGGCATCGTATGAAGGTGGAGAGGAGGGCGTTGAAGGGGAGCGGGGAGATGGGGGCCGGGAGGGACGGCGCAGCGGAGCGGAAGGCGTCGATGGCCTTCTCGGGGAGGTTGGCGGAGGCGTAGCAGCACAGGACGGCGGCGAGGTGGGCCTCGGTGTTGGAAGCGGTGAGATGGGAGGAGAGGAGGGCCTCCGCGTCGGCGAAGCGGCGGGAGCGGGAAAGGCGGCGCGCGGCGAGCGAGAGCGCGTGGCGGGTGGAGGCAGCGGAGATGGACGCCGTGTCGATGGCCTCGAGGATGGAGACCACGCGGTCCGGATCGCGCTCGCGGCGGAGTTGTCGCTTGGCGTCCGACAACGTGATAGCGCCGCCGGTGGTGGTCGGGGTGGTGGTGGAGAGCGCACGGGAGAGGCGGAGGCCGTGGGCGTGGGTGCGGCGGCCGTGACTGAGGAGTGTCGCGAGCGCAGCCATTTTCGTGGGCGGCGACGAGACGAGGGGAACTGGGGGAGGGCTTTGTCAGGGTTTTCTTCGCTAGGTTTTGTGACTAACTTGTGATAGCGCGTGCGGAATGGCCAGTGTTGAGTGTTGGGCCCAATTGAGTCAGCCGAGCCGTGTATCGCGGAATGACTGGTGTTGGGCCTTTTTTTTTTTTTTGAAAAGGGTCATTTGGCCCGGGCTTCTTTGGAGGCTATTGTACTAGCCAGCTCCCACCCTTGGGGCTTAACCGCCTTGCTCTATGAGCAGTTCCTCTGTGTTGGGCCAAATTACACAGAAGCAAGCATCCATCACTCACTCTCGACCCTCCCCTCAAAAAAAAAAAAAAAAAAAACTCACTCTCGACCCTAGCTTCGTCGTAAAAAAAAACCAACGCATCCGCCGCGGCCACCGGTGACATCGCCGGTCGCCGCGTCGCTTCCCTCCACTGGGCCACCACGCAGTACCGCGCACGCTTCGCCTCCTCGAACTCATGCTCCCCGTGGGGCTCCGTGCCTGATGCCGCCATAGCCGAAACCCTGAAGCCCTAAACCTCCCGAAACAGTCATGGATGAGCTCGTGTCGGCGGCGCTGGAGGAGGTGTGCGCGCGCCTCGCGCCGGGGATCCCCGTCGTGGACCTATGGCCGGCGCTCCGCGGCGCGCTCGATGCCACGGGCCTCCCGCTAGGTCCATCAGTCAAGCGCGCCCTGTGGGCTCGCATCCTTGCGCTCCGCGTCGTCAGCCTCGTGGAGGGGGGCGGGGACGGGGTGCCCGTCTCTGCCGGCGACCCCGCGGAGAAGGACTTCGAGGAGGCCGAGCGGCGGGGCATGCGGCTCGTGGCGAGCGCGGGGATCAGGGACAACTTCCTGGGGTTATACGAGCGCAGATTCGCGAAATCAGAGTTCAGTGCCGTCCAGAAGGCGACATTGGAATGTGTTGCGGCAAGCAGGTGCATATCGCAATGGGTTTTGAGCAAATATATGATTGCTTACGCCTTCCATTTCAAGTTCATTAATCAGTCTGGGCGTTGGGTATTTGTGACTTGCTAGGAATTGGAAGACTTTCAATATGTAAATCACTTAATTTATATATGATGTTACCTTGCAAGAGAGAATTTATGTTATGTGTACGGATTTTAAAGCCATAGAGCTGCAATTTTAAAGCCACAAGTTAGTAGTAATTATTGACATTGTCCAACAGAATGGTTATTAGCCTTTCTTGCACTTTTGTATCGTTTCCAATTTATAACCTGTTCACATAATGCGGTATGTTCATATTCAAATTCTTTATCTTGCTTTTAACTATGTTTGTGGTTTCTTACATCATCTTTTCGTTTATAGGACTTCTGGGGTAGCGCAGAGTGAACTTTGCAAAAAATTTAAAATGAAAGGAAATAATTTCTATTTTATTGCAAAGAGTCTTGAATCACAGCGGCTAATAGTTAGACAATCAACTATAATAAAGGTGAAAGACCACGGAGCTGAGAGGGAAGATGCCTCACAGAATAAACATGTTATCAATACCAATTCACTATATCTCTCCCGATATGCCAAGGACCTGAACATGACTTCACAGCAAAGAATTGAGATTACAAAGCCTGAACTACTTGGGAGCAATGAAGAGACCAATGTAGATGCTTTCCAAGAAGATGGAACTTTTGATGTTAACTCCAAGAATGATATATCTATTCATGATTATCTTCCAGCAATGAAAGCCATATGTGATAAACTTGAAGAAGCAAGCGGAAAGGTCAATTTCTCCCACATTTTTCCCCATTGAAGCTATGCTAATCTGCTTTAGATTTTTCCAGTTTGCTAATTTGCTTGATTATTTCCCCTAGGCTCTTGTTGTGTCAGATATAAAAGTCGATCTCGACTACAGGATGGCATATGGGCACAGAGCATGGAGAAACGTAAGCCTCCTTGAAATAAGCTATGGTGTGTTTGGTTTGAGGAACCAACTTTTCCTACCATTCCTCATACTGAGCAAGTAGATTAGGTTTGGATAGTTCATTCAACATTCTGCTCCTCAAACCAAACACCCCAAGTTTACACTATCTCTGTTGGTCCTTATTTTCATGGGTTGTTACTTAGATGACCTATTCCTCAGGTATTGCATAGGCTAAGAGATGCACAACTTGTTGAGACATTTGATGCCGAAGTTGATGATAAGGTGATGCTAATCTCTTGCTATTTCATATTTTCACTTGCTATTTAATGCCACTTTCTAATACTTTTTTGGGGTTCATTCTCTCAGTTCCTGACGCTTCCTGTCGGGATTAAAATGTTAGTTTAAATCTGTAATTCAAAAACTGTTAGGCTTTTAGAAGTGTAGTTTGTCATAGGATTTACAGTAATTTGAGTTACTGTTTATTAGCATGATTCCATAACCCAGTTTACATGCTACTTCAAACATGCATATGTTTTTGGACTGAAGAGGCAATGGTTTGCAATTCCATTTTTGATTAAATATGACTGAGAGTAAACATGGTGCTGGAGCTGAGACTTTGTACATTTCAACCCAAAGACATGGAATGCTTGACTATAAACCTAAATGAGAAAAAGCATCATCTCACTCATCTTGTCCACCCTTTGAGCTCCCTTCTTTGGCAACAGCAACTTTCGGAGCTGCAACAAATCAGACGCAATATAATGTACATAATCTGGCTAGGCTTACAACCACATAGATGATTCACTCTGCACTGCACCATGCCTGCTTTAATACTTTTCTGTTTCATATACATTCTTAAGCAACAAGCTATAATGTTATTCCATGTTTCAGGTTGTCCGCTGTTTGCGTCTACTGAAAAAATTTGATCCAAATGAGTTTCAGCCAAAAAGTATAGCCTCAAATTTTAAATTTGTCAAAAAAGGTCAGGCAACTGATAAAATTTTGGAACTTCCATTTGAGAACTGTATATATGATATGATCAGTGCCCAAGGGACAAAAGGTATTACACTTGTTGAGGTACTTCTCTGAACCTTAAATTCGTGCAACTTTGTGGTATTATGTGTTTTCGATGATATGCTAGACTGGTGCTTACATTATCCTATTATTGCACTGCTGTTGTGCTTCCTTTCTAGTTATGCATGTTATCGTTACCTAATTTCTTCTTCAATACTTGATTATGGTTGCCTAAAACCAGTTCGAAGATATTTGTTTGTTTGGTTGTGGACTAGTTTCAGCAATAGGTTATTTTATTTAGGGACCTGGAAACATGAATAATTTCTCATGCAAAGATACAGCAACTTCCTGGGACAGTAATAACATTGTTACTTGACTCAATAAGACAATATGCTTCCTAGTGGAAAAAAATAGATCCATGAGCAAAAGCTCCTGTCGTGAACCCCACAGTGCATTGATGATCAGTATATGGAGAAGCTTGAATACACATCATTATGTGATAGAGATTTTGTTTGCTTATGTCATCTGATGTGGGATGATAGTTTGTTTTTGTTTATCTTAAAATTAGTAACTAATGTCTAATGCAACTTCTGATTAGATTGGCAAACGTCTTGGACTCAACAATTCGAAAAAACTTCATAAACGAGTATCATCCATGCTAAAAAAATTCGACCTAACATGGGAAGCAGAAGTTCCAGACAAGACATCACAGTACCGAATTTGGACTTCAAAAAACTTCTCACTCTACAAAGCTGGTACTGCTCTGCAAACTTTTGAGGCACTATCAGAAGACTCTGATGATTGTTCGGATTTGTGGTCCCTAGTTCCATCTAAGGTTTGGATACTTTGGAATCACCTAGTTCACATGGAAAACTACTCTTGCTTGAAGAAGGGAACCATGACGAACCAGTTGGACATCATATCCAGAACAACCTTGATGCTTCTGCTGTAGTTTCTCAGTTAGTTGAAGAAGGTACAATGACCTATATTTGCATAATTTATCTCTTCATTTTGTTAAGGTTCTGTGATTAATATCTCTGGGGATTGCCATGCTGCAGTAAGAGCTCGCAGTTTCTGTACTGTCTATAAACTGTGCCATGCTTTGACTTTAAGATCACTAGTAGATCCATAGAGCTTTATGCTTTTTCGAAGCATATATCTGAATTAATACATCTATAGCTGGGCAATATAATCTGTTTCAAATCCTGCATATGCTTTTCCTCAAAGAGTCCTATTTAAATCACGAAGGGCACTCTTTGGTTGGTTTCTAGATTCACAAGTTTAGAAGTTTTTCAGCTAAGGGTGGTTATTAGTTCTAATTTTTTTCAAGTAATACCGTGCCTTGATTTTGCGGGCTACTACTTCTCTAGTTCTTGTGTATCGTTAAGTTTCTTCATATGGGATTAGTTAATCTTTTCCTTGGCAAACTAGCAAGCTATATGTTTAGGTTTCAAGCAAATTGCTACTCAACTCAGTGTAAATGATCACAGTGCTTTTCTTTAGATAAAGTTGCTTTGGGTCAGAGGAGGAGGCTGTCGGTGCCGTCCATTAACTTCTGATGATCAACGCCATAGAAGGATTCTACACATGTTAAAGGTTGCTTCCCAAGTATTTGTCAATTGAGATTCTTTGCATAGATCTATCAAATGCAGATGTGTATGTAATTTAATATTTGTGACAGTTCAATACTGGATGTCATGGCATGGAATTTACTCTATATTTGATGCAGTACCTGTTCCATATTTCATTTGCATTGTGTATGCAACCTGTCATGTGCTGGTCTTATTATCTTATTATTATCTATTGTTTTTGCTGTTACTTGTTTACTTCCAGTGTTCGTAATTTGGAATTGCAGAAACGGGTCAGTTTTTTAACCGGGTGTGTTGGCTTTAGGCCAGTATGCTTTTTAATGGGGGTGGGGGTGACCCTCTATGATTCAAGATAAGCATCCCTGGTTTTTGCATATGGCATGGTGATATGGTACCGATAGTTACTCTAGCATTTCATATTTTTCTTCCAGATAAAACTCTTTTGAATGTAGTCTACTATTTTGTATTTTTTTCCATATTAAACTATTTTGATTGTTTATATTTCTTCAAAGGGTTAGGCAGTGTATATTTGTAGTCACCATGACCTGTGAGACAAGCCTATTTATTGTGGGCTTTGATAAAATTTCACATGCATTCTTGTCCTTGTCACCCTAGGTAATAGTATCCCTGTTTTCAAATATATGTTATTCAAAATCTGTGCAGTCAAAGCCTCTGATTGTAACAAAACTAACTAAATAAACTGTATGAGTTGGTAGTTTGGAAAACTACCAGTGTATTCATTAAGTATTTTTTAGCAATATAACAGTTTTTACAATTCTACTTTCATTTTCATATATAATAATTTTCAAAGTGGCATATTGTAGACCACCTGATATATTTTTGAATGGAGCGAGTGATAGTTACTACTTAGATAATTCTTTTTTAATCCTAGTCAGAGTTAGTAACAGCAACTTTCAGCTTCCAACATTTTCCTTTTTGTGTGTGTTCATGTTCATGCTAGTCCTTTGGGTGCCTTTAGCATGTCTAGTTGTATTTGATCATTCTGTTTGCCTTTTCTCTTTTGGGCCCTTGCAGAAGAAGAAATTTGTACTGAAGGTGGAGTTACATAAATGGTTAGAACGTCTTGAAAAGAAGGACGGAAAAATAATGGATAGGAAGACATTGACTCGCACGTTGAATAAGCTTCAGCAAGAGGGAAGCTGTAAATGTATCAAAGTCAGTGTTCCCTTGGTCACAAACTATACTCGCAGTCGTCTCATTGATGTAATACTGCATTCTTCTGTTGGAGACTTGTCACCAGAACTTGTGGATCAATTTAGGATCAGACAAAGGAACTTTGACACTCAATCTCGCGCAGGTGCAGCAGCTAAAGTGAAGCAAAATCAACATATGACTGCCATACCTGGTCTGAGGATTTCACGCAGAGTTAAAGTTTACAAACCATTACTATTAGAAGCTATGTATGCAAATGGATTCATAGGTGCAAAGATGATTCGAGCAAAGTTATTGCATAAATTTCTGTGGGCTTATGTCAATTCTTTGCCAAATTGGTGCAATGCGTTTGGTTGCGCCAAAGAAGGGCATTATGATAAGAGCCTTAATCAATCATGCCTGTTATTTTCTATGGAAGAAGCTATGAAAGAAATGCCCCTTGAACTCTTTCTACAAGTTGTTGGGTCAGCAAAGAAGATTGATAACATGATAACTTGTTGTAGGCTTGGAAAAACACTTTCAGAAATACCTACCAAGGAATACAATCAGCTCATGGATACTCATGCCTATGGTCGACTCTCACGTTTAGTAAATATTTTGGACAAGCTCAAGGTAATGTACTTGATATTCTTTTCTAATATTTGTAGTTAACCTTGTGAGAACCTACAACTTGGATTCTTCCTACCCAAGTACCTTTGGCCATTGAAGAATGAGTCGAGCAGTCGTCCGCATAGCCTACCCTGGGATTGAGCTTATGAGTAAGGAAGAGACGGTGTGCTCCTAAAAACTATTACTGAACACTAATCTTAAAGGCTATTTAGTAATTGCTAATTTGCTACACTTGGTACATATGTTCGATACTTGCTACATTGTTCAATAATCAATACTTAATCGCATAGGTGACTATTGTTGCAACAAACTGATCACTTTAGCTATGTTTCACAGCTGGTTCAGTTTGCAAAAGAATTCTTAGAAGATGCTGGTGTACCGTCAAATGCCATGTCTACACATTCGATGGAGCTCAGGCCTTACATCGAAGAACCTATACCTAAAATTCTTCCATCTTCCCAACTGAACAATCATCGGAAAATTCGGCATGATTTTGTACTTTCAAAGCACGAGTTTGTTGATTCATATTGGGAAACACTAGAGTGCTGTTATTTAACAGCTGGCTTGGCTGACCCGTTGAGTGCCTTCCCTGGCAGCTCTGTCCCTGAGGTTTGTCACATCTGCTGTACATCATTGACGCATAGGACTATCACCTACCACCCTCCCTCCATGTTGAATAAATGTACTTAGCGCCTTTTTGTTTTCCCCCCAACTTACATAAGCTAGCTTCTGGGTCATTGGCAGTACGGTAAGAAACACCACCCTAGATGCCGAAATAAGTTTCCCACGTTTGTGTTTACCATGCTGCCCTTGGGCCATAAGCTATCTTATATAAGTCCGGATGGAAACAAACTAGACTCTTAGAATTTGAATTGTCAAATTCCTCAACTTTGAATGCTAATATAGCCGTGATAACTATTTATATTGACAACTATGAAAAATAGTGACTTGGATTTGACATGAGAATGTTTCATAATATACATATTTTATTCGTTTAACTTGCATATCATTATAAACCACTTGATGGAAAAAATACTTATTGGAGATTCTTATCCAAAACATTATATTCGCGAACCTGGAAGTAACCTTTGTACTTGTCATTTTTATTTAATCCCTTTATGTACTAAAGAAAAAATATATTTATATATTTCTATGGTGTTATCAAAATTTGACTCCCTATTGTTGTCTGGACAAATTGCATAGTGTTGTTTGTTTCCACTTAAAATATGCTTCACTAATCATTATCTTCATATTTCTGCACTTGATATTAATTCTTCTTTTCCTCCTATTGTTTTAACTGAGCTGTGCATGTTTGTTGTGGGGTTGGATAGGTGTGTTTTATGGGATAACATAGCCTCATTTCCCTGGAGATGTGATGGAGAACTAAGTAAAAATGGCACCAAGAAGGATGCATAGAGAAGTGATATCAAATTAATTTCTTAATTGTTTTATATGTGGGCCCCTATCGCTCCTTATATATAGAGATGGATGGCTGCAACGAATAAATCTTAAGTTCTTAACCATTAAAGCAACTCTTATCTCAAGAAATCAATCCTATGTTACTGAACTTGACTTAGGCGAATAACAAGCATCCTAATCTGACCTAGCTTACTCAGCTCGGGCCACGCTGCCCCGCCTGTGGAGCCCAGCATAAGTGTGGTCTTACATAATGTTGCGTTTAAATGGGTGACTCTGGCCTGTATCTTTGGTAGTTCACAGCCTCCCGCTTCTGCCAGCTGGGTTTGATTTCAGTACCACATGCCTGCTTCTGCAGTTGCTTTAATTGATAGTTATTTTTGATGAGCAACTGCTGCAGTGCTGTTTTTTTTCTTGAAAACGCAGGAGAGCTGTGTATCATTATATTAAGAAAGGAAAAAAAAAGGATAAGAACCCTTAGGAAAGTCACATACCCACACCACTCAGATTACAAAGAAAAATGCGCACGCGCCCTTTTACAAAAGAAAAAAAATCAACCACGACCTAAACTTAACTCTCTCTTGGGACAAGGGCAAGGATGTAATTTGTGCCTTGCGCCCCAGCCAACCCCCAATAGTGCAGCTCCTCGCTAGCTGCTGCAGTGCTGTTGCCAGAAGTCTCACTACTGTTAGAGCTATTTGAGTCACTAATGGTGTGTTTGGTTTGAGGAATGGAGTGATCCATCATCTTCTCACTCACTTTGCTGTTTGGTTTGTGGGATGGATGGGTTGATCCATCACCAGCTCATCCCCCAGAAGCCAATAATTAGTATAAGCATGAGGAATGGAGCCATCCAAGTCTGATTCCACCAAAATCATCGGATGAACTCATAATGCACTACCTCATCTAGAATAGGGTGGTTCCTCAAACCAAGGTTCCAAAAGACGCTAGGCGCTAGGCAGACGCTAGGCTACTTCCTAGCGCCTGGATGGATTAAACGTAGATTAAACGTGATTAAGCGTTTGTGCTTTTTTTATTTGTTTTATTTTGTTTTGGCAACACATATGACTCAGATTAGATTCCCAACTTCGATCTCAAAAGACATTGTAACACATTCAGGCAATTCTGATTCCAATTCTTGCAAAATTTTAAAGAAGTGTGAAGGGACTTGTAACTTTGATCCCCACACGTCATGTTTCCCTTTTCCCTGGCTCTTCCACATGCTTTTTTGCTGCCCGCCAGCCCGTGCGGTCACAGATAGCCCACCAAGCCAGCCATGCCATCCCTTTTTTCGCGTTTCTGCACTACTTAAGCACTGCCTCATGCCTACATGCACCACCTAGACATGTCCAGAGTTTTATTGGACGCCCAGGCACTAAACAAGACGCTAGGGGTCTGTTTCAGGTTTGATCGAGAGTAAACGTAAGTTTAATTATGTTTTTTAGAAACATGCCTCAAACCAAACAACCCGTAATTTCCTGAATCTTAATAATTGTATCTTCTCTATTTCTTGTTTGTACCTTTTGACTTATATTGGCAGATCTGCAGCTGCAAGCACTTTATTGTTTGTTACTTGTCAGAATCATTACACTATCTATTACTGAAGCCTTAAAACTCTTGCAGAGACCAGAATAAACTTCCTTTTTCTAAAAAAATTACTGAAGCCTTGTTACTTGTCAGAGTTTTTGCACTATTACTTAAGCCCATTATACCCACTGGAAACTGTATTAGCTGGAAGTGGCTATCTGTCTAGCTCTCTTAGATCAGAGCTTTTATTTACATTGTTTTGGATACTATATGACATTCTGTCCCATATAGGTTTCGCATCCGCGTTCATGGAGTACACTTAGAGTCATGACTACTGAGCAACGACTGGAATTGCAACAGCGTATTATGAGTGTCAGTGAGAAGGGGAAAATTCCTTTTAAAGACTGTGTTAGAATAGCAAGAGAATTGAATCTCTCTGTAGAGCAGGTATGTGTTTAGATTTTCCTCTGTTATCATTTATTGATCTGAAGTACTATATTTATTTGATCTCATTTTGCATTTCTGTATTTCTTTAGCTTGTATTTTTAACTCTATGCTACCACAGGTTCAGGGTTTGAACATAAGTAGCATGCAGTGCATTGTTTTAACATGCAAAATGGTTCATTTGTCACCATCTTGGAGTGCTTGTGTTTAAGCATGTGAGGCATAATGTGCTACTTTGCATTATTGGCTTGATTGTGTCATTATCCTGTGATCCCCCCTTCTAGATGCTTCCCTACTCTCTGTCATGGGGTTGTGATGGATAAGGGATCACCTTATCTGACATATTTACACAACACATGCTGCAAAAGTATGGTATATTTAGCGAAACAGTTCTTGCTACACCCTACAGCGTAGGGGTAGATGGGGCAAATAAGGAATATAAGGGCAAGGGGATACATGGTGAATCCTCTGGTTTAGCCTGATTGAGTGAACAATATGCAACATGAATGATATGTGCTTGGTTTAGTTAGTGGATAAAAACTCTGTGCTACAGATAATAGAAATGTAGAATAGATACCTGGGAAGAACAAATAAATAAAGGTAATTGCAATATCGATTTGAATATAACATCACTGGCACAATTGGGACACAAGTACAAAAATATCCCGTAACAATGTGCTAGCTGCTTCAAACTTGTTACCCTGCTGGCAAAGCTACCTTGCATAGCACTCACTCTGTCTCAGGCACCAGAGTTAGGTCCAGTGGCGCACATTGCGAGACAGGATATTTTTCACTATGTTTTTTGTTTCATTTATTTATCTTTTCCTACTGATTGGCATTTTTAATTGTCTATTCTGTATACAGTTCTTCCTTAGTGTACTGATCAGCAGGATTGGTTTCTTATATAGGTACTTCGCCTTTCATATGAAAGGCAATCTCGGCTCCGTGAACAGCCCAGCGTTACTGCTAAACAAAAGCAGCAAAGGGTTAGTTCTGGATTGACTCCTGAGAGAAGAAAGAGACGTGCCGATGGGACCAGCCTGAAGCTTCTTAAACGTAAAGTACAAGCAAGTGGATCTGCTGAACAAATATTGGGGCAACCTACTCTTGATGAAGAAGTACCAGAGACAATGTCTTCATCATCCATTGACCATGCAAACAAAAGTGATCAGCCCGTGTCAAGAACTGACAGCACTTCCACATATCAGGCAGATGAAGATAAAGAAACCAGTCCAATGATCAGTCGGTATGCTATCTTAAGAAAGAGCTGCATGAGAAGTAAAAGATTCTTTTGGACATATGAATCTGATAGGTATTATTATTTTTGTCTGTCCATGCTTGGTCTGAAAATTGATTTCTAAACCTCAATACTTTAGTTGAAGGTTATACATGATGGTCCTGACCATTTTATTATTATTTACAGAAAACTGCTCATGATATACATTAGAGTGCGTGTAATACTTGGGGCAAGATGTTATCGTGTAGCTTGGAGCTCTCTCTCTGATCTTCCAGCTCCACCAGATACATGTCGCAGAAGGATGGCAGTACTATTGAAAACAAACGAAAAGATAAGAGGAGCTGTCATGTGTATATGTAACCTTCTTAGGGAAACGGTATGCTAGATATCTTGAAAAGGAAAGGAGATTGAAAAGGAGAAGATTGCTTCCCCAGATTTCAGAAAGTAGTCATGAAAACAGTTTGGATTCAGATTGTGAGCAATTCAATTGGGATGACTTTGAAGTTCCGGAGATAAAGAGTGTACTTAATGAAGTCCTTGAATTAATTCAAACAGAAAAAGTAGATCAGACCAAGAGAATTGGGCCTGTGAATCAAAAGAATATTAATAATGATAATGATGTCACAAAGGACACAATATATTCACAGGAACTGCCGGTAAGTAATTTCTACATTTAACATAAATTATACACTCTAAATTTGGAGATATACACATGGGAGTAACTACACCCTAGCAGTAGGAAATATTTTCCATATATGTATATATTTGTAAATAATTTTTTTTCCATTTTAGAATAATCAGGCTATACGAGGTGAAACCAAAATGAGTTCAGTTTCAGAAAGCGGATTCTGCGATCCTGAAAAATCATGCAGGACATTCAAATGCAGAAAGTGAAAACATGGATGTCTGCTGCAAACCTCAAGAAAAGATCATTAAGGATCACAGAAATAGGATTATTGAAAGAGGTATATGGAAATCATTGGCTGTTGCAAATGCAGTGGAGCTTCTGAAGTTGATTTTCCTCAGCAAATCATTAGGATCAAATGTACAAGCTTCACTTGCGGCAACACTGCAGCTTTATTCAGAGAGCGAGATTTTTACTGCTGTTTCCTTTCTTAAAGAAAGAAGATTCTTGGTTAGTATTTCTGAACTTATGTGCCCAACTTAGGTATTTTTATTAGCATTGGGGGCATGTTTGGTGTATGACCCGGGTGAGCCTTACCAAATTTTGGCTCTTCCAAACCCCGTGTGATGCCAAGATGTTGGCAAATTCTAGATTTTGGTTTGTAGCCATACCAACTTGTTGGCAATCACAAACTGGTAGAGAGAGCCATGTCGAAGTTTGTCAAAAACTGTGAATATAACATGGATCCACAAGCTTATCTATTTTTTCCCTGGCAAAATATAGCAAAATGGGGTCTTGTCATCTAAATAATTGTTACAATATGATGCAAACACATTGCAAGTCCTTTACGCCCTTCATAAATTAGCTTCAAGTGTAGTTAGTGTTATCCTAAACGCTAAACAGGTAAAGAGTCGGTCACCCTTTGTTGGATTGGTGCTGCCAAATTTTGAGTATTGGATTGCTGCTGCCAAATTTTCCTTGGTGACGCCTAGACTTTGGTGCCAATCCAAAGTTCCAAACAGCAGGCAATATTTGTTGCTAATACCAAACTGTAGTAGTTTTTTTTTGTTGGCTGTGAACCAGACATCCAATAGTTTATGCAGCACAACAAATAGATGGATATGTGCTATACTATGATTTTTGTTAGTCAAAGTTAAGCTCAATAGGCATTCTTCGTTTCTTATCTTGCAGTGAGCTGTGGTTTAAATTATATTTTCTTAGTGCTCACAACAATTATATTATGTTGTGACTAGAGTTCGAACAAGTGATGGAGACACGGATGACTTCCCGATTAGGATAGGACTACATCAAGGGTCAGCTTTGAGCCCTTATTTGTTTGCCTTAGTAATGGATGAGGTCACAAGGGACATACAAGGGGACATCCCTTGGTGTATGCTTTTCGCGGACGATGTAGTGCTAGTTGATGAAAGCCGAACATGAGTGAATCAGAAACTGGAGTTATGGCGGGAGACTTTGGAGTTCCAAATGTTTTAGACTCAGTAGAACTAAAACTGAGTATATGAGATGTGACTTCGGCACTACTATTCGGGAGGAGGAAGATATTAGTTTGGAAGGTCAAGTAGTGCCTAGGAAGGATACCTTTCGATATTTAGGATCAATGCTACAGAGAGACGGGGATATTGATGAAGATGTTAGCCATAGAATCAAAGCAGGGTGGATGAAGTGGCGGCAAGCATCTGGTGTCCTATGTGACAAAAGGGTACCACATAAGCTAAAAGGCAAGTTTTATAGGACGGACGATTAGACCTGCTATGTTGTATGGTGCAGAATGTTGGCCTACGAAAAGACGACATGTTTAACAGATAAGTGTCGCGGAAATGCGTATGTTGCGTTGGATTTGCGGTCATACAAGAAGGGATCGAGTTCGGAACGATGATATACGTGATAGATTAGGGGTAGCACCAATTGAAGAGAAGCTTGTCCAACACCGGTTGAGATGGTTTGGACATGTCCAACGGAGACCTCCAGAGGCACCGGTGCGTAGTGGAATCCTAGGTCAGGATAGTAACGTGAAGAGAGGCAGAGGAAGACCGAAGTTGACTTGGGTAGAGGCAATAAAAGAAGACTTGAAAGGATGGAATATACCCAAAGACTTAGCCTTAGATAGGAGTGCTTGGAAGACAGCTATTCACGTGCCTGAACCTTGATTGCTTCTGCTGGGTTTCAACTCTAGCCTACCCCAACTTGTTTGGGACTTAAAGGCTTTGTTGTTGTTGTTGTTGTTGTTGTTCTTAGTGCTCACACTTGCATACCAACATGCACTTATGCTCTTGTTGTAGTTTCATATGACTTCCCTTCTGGTATAAGCAAGCAGTTGATATGCTTTGAAATAATGTTGTAAGAATTTCTTAGTTTGTTCTCAAAGGATCATTTTTTTCTTTCCAATTTACTTTCGATCACAAGTATAAGTCCATGTTGGTTTGCCCTAATTCAAACTTTTCTAACTTAGACCATTGGTATCCAGAACTTTATATAAATTGATAGCACTGTTACGAATAAGCGAGACTGAATTGGATAATTGTATTGCGGCCAATGGCGACTATATGTCGAGTACATGAGAGGCACAAGAGGGAAACCTAGACTAGGAGATTAAACTAATACCTTTGACTATAATACCTTAACAAGCATAACATTGGCATTACTAAATTCATAATGAAAACTACTTATATGACGTGTAACTCTTTTCATATGAGATAATATTGTTTTATAGATATTGCTGGTCAGTCAGAAAGTTTGACTTAGGCCAAACCTAGTTGTATATATTTGTGATCTGAGGAAGCAGCACCCATGATATTTGAAATAATGTTATGAAGGATAGTGGAACAATTAACTCTGTAACTAGTCAAACAATTGATTTTTTTTTACTTATGTGTGACTTGCGACTTAAAAGGCCCTGTTATTCATCATCCGTCATTCATGTTTCTTCCCCATTTTGTAGGTTACTGGGAGTGGTGGGAAGCCGTACACCCTTTCTTCACAATTCTTAACCAATGCTTGTTGTTCACCTTTTCCATTTGGTTCAGGAAAAAAGGCTTCTGCATTTTCTAATTGGCTTATAGCTCAGCAAAAGAATACTACAGACAGTGGAGTTTATTTGTATCCAGACATACAATGTGGAGAACTTGTTCATCTATTCTCTCTGGTTTTGTCAGGAAACCTTCTCATTTCACCTTTCTTGCCTAGTGAAGGAGTTGGTGAGGCTGATGAGCCTAACAGCTCTGGTCCTTTGGTCGTAGATACTAGTGGTTTAGGTAACAACAGTCAGAAGCGCAAGGCTGATACGGTGAAACTGAAAAGTGGCAAGGCTAAGAAACAGAAGCCTTTGCCAAAGATAGAAAGTGACTTTTGCTACCGCCGGGAGAAAGGATTCCCTGCTATCCAAATAGGTCTAAATCTTCATAGAATTCAAACAAGCAATTTCTCGCAGGAGTTACATGGTAAAGAATCCTCTATTTTTACTTCAAGCTGGGCAATGAGCAGAAAGAATGTTGATTTGCATGCAGAAAGACATATCATGCCATCGTTTTCAAATTGCTTAAGTTCATATAGGCATTTGTTGTCTGAATCTCAGTTGGAGAACTCTTATAGTGGATGGCCTTGGGATGCTATGAAAAATTTTGCAGAAGAGTTACATTCAGTATTTGAGCACCAAAGTGAATTGTTCACATTGTCTCCTGAACTGTTCAGGAATGCATTTTGTATTATTCATCAAGCTGGTGGGCAAGGAGTTACTTTGAGAGAACTGTCGCAGGCACTGCATCCATTAGGTACTTAATATGCTAATGGCCAATGTTTTCCATAGTTTTTTTTACTTAATAACAGCCATTGTTACAGTTTTTTGTTCTTAAAAAACTGTGCAGCCATGCAGTTGGTCTTAATAATTGTTGACACTCTCAAGAGATTTCAGCTGGCTGTTAAGGTAATTCTGTAACATGCAGAGTATACAAGTACTGTAGGTGTGGGTTAAATGCTACTGTTGTTTCTTTCTTGTCGAATTTTTCTTAGGTTTGCTTGCCCTTCTCCATTAGCTAATGGGTGGGATTCATTCAATTGCTTCATAGGTCAATGCATATGATGGTGTTGAGATTGTGGACTCGTTACATTCGGCAAAGTATCATATAACTACACTAGCAGAATGTGATAATTGCTGCTGTACAGATCCTCCAACTTCTCAAGTTGTTGATAATGAAAACACAAGAAATCTACTGAAAGAGAAGCATACCAGGCCTATTAATTTTGCTGGTCCTATAAAAATGCTTGGTGATGGGCACACAGTGACAGTAATTAATGTTCAAAGCAAGTTGAGCTCACCTCATATTTACAGCAAAGATCCTGGGGATGAGGAAAGGTTATCTACTCCAGGAGAGAACAATAAGGAGAGTAGTTGCTATCATAATTGTGAAAGGCATTGTTATCAGCCTATATTACCATGGATAAATGGCGATGGTAGCACTAATAGCACTCTCTATGAAGGTTTAAGTCGCCGAGTTATTGGTTATGTCATGCACTATCCTGGACTAATGGAGGTGTGTTTGCTTTATTTGTGCCTGCTCTTTCTAAATAGGAAACTAATATTTTGCTTGTTCGTTGAATGCAATACCACAATAACTTCTCTATTTCATTTTACGGCATCACCGCACTATCCTTTACTTAGGAAAAATAAATTCATTTTTGAGAAAGAATTCAGGTATGTAGGGTCTAGCAAAGACAGCAGGAAAGTTTCATACAATTCTATGAGTATATATGAATTGTTCACATCTGATTGCATTCCTCAAATTCAGTTGTTAGAAATTTAGGATCTCAAAATCAAGTTTCTGACATGTTACTACCTCATTTTGGATTATTCAAAATTTACTTTTGTGATGTTAGAATGTCCGGAATACTGAAAAATCACTTTAGTTATGACAATCTGATTGGAGTACATTACTCATATATAGTCATATTTCAGAAACCAGTTAAAAAAGAACTAATATACTAGGCCAGAGATGGGGTACCCATGCATAGTTAGTCGGAGCCCTACCTTTTTCTAGTATAGTACTTGTTATTTGGTACTTGTTGGTTTGCAAATGCTACTAATCTTTTACCACTATTTGTTCAGAATACTTGGCACTTGGCAGCACACATGCCTCCACCCTTTTACTTTGCCCATGGCTAGTTATTTAGTTCAGTTTGCTTATCTACAAACACAAATATCCCCTTACTTAGAGAAAAGGTGATGTTTTGGACATGGACATGGTTTAAAAACATCACAACTTTGACGATTGATTTCTGTTGAAAACTTAATGTATACATACGACCAACTAAAATTATGATAATAATAGTGTATTTTCAGTTTGAATATACATGCTGTCTTCATATGACATCTTAATACATATGAAGATGTCACAAGTTAAACTTGAATCACTTTTGCGATGGGAGTGTTAAATAGAAGACAAGAATTAGTTGTGAAGAGCATTTTTGGCTGCACTGGATAAAAATAATGGTTGCCTAGGTAACGTATTTCTCAAAGTTGACAAATATCTGTGAATGGAGATTGTAGACATATTAGCTATACATGCTCATACATGTATGCTTCATATTTTAGTTTTTTTTATATGTTGACTCGAGTATACAAACATATTTGCTGTTCGATGTTTTTGAGATTATTTAGCTCGTCCTGGAAATGTTGTCTCCAATGCTATTAAAAATTCTAGTGATACATGTAAATGTGTACTATGGCTCATTTACCTTGATCAGGCTATCCTTTCTGTGTTGCGACTAGAAAATGGCTCATTCTCAGATATTAAGTTACTGTTCCATTAGTTAACTTTTATTCTAAACAAAAAGAAACCATTGTTCTAATCGCATGCTATACTCTTATTGTGTTGTAGGAAGATGTTATCCGTCGGATGGATGTATTGAATCCTCAGGTATCTGGCCCATTTTCTGTTTCGATCCTCAGGTTACTGTTCAATTAGTGACGCATTATCTTTTGACAGACTTGCAGGACCCTGCTAGAAAAGCTAACGCTCGATGGGAACCTTCATGTTCGGGTGTTTGAAGAACCTGTGCCAATGGCTCCGACCATACTGCAGGGTCTGTTCAAGCAACACTCTAGTAAAGAACCATCAAAATGTGTAAAGCGCTACTTCGCAAACCCAATGAGCACATTACAACTGTAACTGTAAGAATATTTTAACTTTGTTCTAGATCCAGAGTCGTGAGTGCATCATGATTTGGAATGTTTAAATGTTACCCTCCCCGGAAGTGCTAAGGGCCTTGCAGAACTGAACCATCATGGCTTGTCCGTTTTCCAGCCGTGCTTGGTCTAAGACACTCAGTCCCAGGCGCCGTTGTTCTGGGTTCTGCCGCGTTGGTTCATGCATGAAAGTTATAGCTTTACCAGAGGTAGCATCCGCAGGCGTTTACCCAAAAGAGAGGATGGTGAAAGCATCTAGTCTAGACCCCTAATTCTGTTTTAATGATTAATGATGACACAATTATTATGATTAATGTGTGTGTTGTAGGGGCATTACTTAGTGAGGTCATAGCGATGATTGATTGATAGACAACTATGATTTTCATGCCCCTATTGATGGATTTTATGTCGGTTACAAAGGACGGAGTGACAAGGCGAAAGACAGGACTGTTAGTTCTAAGTATCGATTGACACTTGAGTCTAATGGGTGGATGTGGTGCATACTTGTCTAAGTCTAGCGCTAAGTAGCTCAGATGGTGCCCTAAGATCAATTGGAACTTAATCCATTTTTTAAAGGTGTTTGAATAGATGAAACTGAAGGTATTTTAGGGTCATTGGATTTCTCCAGTGCTAACCCGTGAGGAGCTTAGGCCATGTGTTGGAACTGTAGCCATTTTTAAAGGTGTTTGAATAGATGAAAATGGAGGTATACGGTCATTGGATTTCTCCAGTGCTAACCCATGAGGAACTTAGGCCATGTGTTAATGGCTTGGCTAGTTACTGTGCTCTGAACCATATACTCCCGTGGTCATTGGCGAAGTGCCACTGTAGCTTAGGCCCCATGTACACAGGCTAGGTACACAGTGGGCTCCTAGACCAACTGTGGTGCCACGGAGAAGCACCGGAGAATATACACTGGAACAATAACTAGCCGTTGCAGTATCATCAAGAAACATGCTACAACAAGGGACGCCATAACTTGAACCAAGATTGTGTTTGGTTGAGCATATAAAAAGTGCTTCTGCTCTGAAAAAGCAGAAAGCCAACCAAATGGGTAAAATCTAAAGCTGTTTTTTTTTCATAAGCTACTTTTATGTAGTATAATTTTCAAAGCACCTTGGACCCTACTTTTGACTTCCTACTTTTTAAAATCGGTAATGCTGTGGGTAATACGTCCGGATGCCCACATTGGTTGGCCTCGCTCGCTCGAATGGCCCAACACTATCAATCGTATGGTCGCTCGCATTGCCAAAAAAAAAAAAAAATATTCGCTCACTTTCCTCTCGAATTGTCGCCGTGACCGCACTCATTCTCGACTCGCCGCCGCGCCTGCACTCTGTCTTGCTGCTGCCGCCTTTCCCCGCCGCTCGCTCCCTCCCACGACGCGCGTGCCCACCCGCAGCGCTTGGCTCCCTATTCCCGGGTCGTGCTCCATCCTGCGCTGCGCCACGCCACGCGCCTCATCTTCTCCCCCACCCACCCACCCACCCACACTACCACGTCCGTCCCTCCACCCCGTCGTAGCTCGGCTGGCTGGCTCCGATGGGGTACGTGATGTCGGCAGTGGAGAGGGTGCTAGAGCAGCCCACGACGTCAACCATCGAGGGTGGCCTGGGAGACGGCGCTCCTCGCAAGCCCCTTTGGGTGGCGGCTCTCCTCGGCCCCCTGCTCGGTTAGGCCTCGCTATTGCCACTCCAGCGCCTCCGCCAGGGTGGCCCCCATCCACTCCCTGTCCTCCTCGCCGATCTATCGCAGTTCACCACCAGGTAGTAGGTCGTGGCCACGCGACGAACGCTGTGTTTCAAGTGTTTCAGACGTTTCAGACCTTTTTTGTTTCAAGTGTTTTATCTGGATGTTTCAAAAAGTAGATCTCAAATGTTGCATATGTTGCAATGACAAAATACGCATGTTGCAAGGCTATGTTTCAAGTGTTCCAGGTGTTTTCAGACGTATGTTGCAAATGTTTTATTTGGATGGTTTAAAGGTAAATCTTGATGTTGCACATGTTGCAATGGCTATACACGCATGTGTTCAAGCACATGTTTTAAGTGTTTCATTGTTTCAGACATATGTTACAAATGTTTCATCTGGATGTTGCAAAAGTAGATCTAGTGTTGCACATGTTGCTATGGCTATATATGCATGTTTCAAGTGTTTTATATGTTTTAGCGTATGTTGCAAGTGTTTCATTTGGATGCTTCAAAAGTAGATCTTGGGAGATCACGTGTTGCAATGGCGGCGGTGGCTGACGGACAGCGGCTAGCCGTAGCTGCCTACTGCTGCTAGTGCGCCGCCGTGGGTCACCGCGTCGCCTGCTTGTGCTGTTGCGTGCATGTGGGCATGGGAAACGAAGCGGGTTCGGAGTGGTCCCGCGTGCGTGGGCAGGGGCGAGCGAGTTGCGTGCGTTGGGCCTAGGCGCGGGAGTTCCATATGGATAGACGTGGCCTCTGGAGCGGGATTGGTGTGGGGCGAGGGATCTACGTGTGTGCGCGGAAGCACCGTCCGGCGCTCGTACCCCGGATCGGATGTCCGGACGCTAGCAAGTCCCTTTTAAAATAGATGAAAATAGAGAGTTGCTTCCCAACTGTTTCAAGGGAGATAGAGAGGAGGACATGTTTTATACTTATTTCAACCAAACATACAACTTTTCCACAACAAGTAGCTCACAATAACTTTTATAAGCTCATAACAGTTTTTCCACAGCTCACAGCTAAAGTTAAGACCCTAAGCCTTCAACTATATGCATTGAACCGTCGATCGGGATGACAATTAAACTTGAACTTCTAATAATTATGTTTCGTAATATTCAAGCCTGTGTATATGAGTAATGGACGATGGATTAGAAACAATTATAGCTTGATGAACCAAACTTTTTGGTTTCAATCCGATGGTTAATAAACATGTGACCTATTTAATTTATGGGTGAACATTTATCAACAGTTAAATAGATGGCCCCAATTATTCCCTTCAGTCAAGCATGCGTGACGACTTTTGCATCCGTGAATACATGGTGATAAAGTCGTGAGAAGTCTCCATGGATTACGCCGTGGTGAAATTTCTTTTTCTAGTTCTCGGCGTGAAAGCACCCTTATAAACATCTTTTGGCGTATGCAATTACTAGAGTGTGGAAGTTTTGCACCAGTTAAAAATGCTGACGGCTTAGCATATAGTAGATTCATAACCAAGGAACTGATGTGTCCCCAGATTTTCAAGTTGGCCGCTGTCATTCATTGATCAACGCCTAGCAACTAGAAGCATCTATTGTGCAGTGGACAGTGGTAGAGTGTGTGAGAACACAACTGTCTATCAAGACTAAAGTTTACTTAGAGGCAATTGTTTTCAACAGATAGAATCTGTAGGCGTGTGATCAACGGCTCAAAGTGTTACCGTGGAAATCAACCTCCGGCGACTCGCGAGTCATTTTGGGCCCCAACGATGATGGGACGAGTGCCCCAGGAATTCCTAACTCCACACAATGCTGATGTACTCCCTTTTGACATGCTGGCCAGACCACCGAGAAGCAATTGTTGCTAGAGGCTAGCTAAGGGATAGCTTTTCTATGAAGTGTGTCCACAATGCGTTGAAGCCGCGCTGCCTCTCTTAGTTTCCACCGTCCCAAAACACTGGATCCAGACACCATCCACATAAACACAAGATCCGGAGCTGGAAGAGATCACGCCAACACAACAAAGATGTCCTCCCCTGGGATGCTAGTAGTTACCACTTGTGTTGCGCTCATGCTCTTGGCTGCTGTGCCGGGAGTGCAGACCGTAAGCCATGGTGTTTCCGGGGGGATCACCACTGTCCCTACTTCTGCCTCCCTGGCTTACTGTCCCTCCCACTGCGGGGATGTCAAAATCTCTTACCCCTTTGGGATAGGGCCAGGCTGCTTCCGGCAAGGCTTCGAGCTCCCCTGCGACCAGACCACCACTCCTCATTCTCCCACACTCTTCATGGGAAACAGAAGGATTCAAGTCACTTACATAGATGTTCTTCACAACAGAGCTTCTGCATCGGCTATCGGCTTCAATGTCACCATGAGCACAGGTATGGGCATGGACGGCAGCATGTCCTGGGAAGTGGGAAGCCCCTATTAAGGTGTAACTATCGATGGTGCCGATGGCAACGGCCTGTACGTTGTTGGCTGCGGTGTTGAGCTCTACTTGTTCGATCCTAATATGGTTGACGTCATCGGTTCTTGCATGAGTATTTGTGTAGATGACACTAAGACCATGGAGAAGGCAACTTTGGACGGCTACTGTGATGATGGGATTGGCTGCTGCTACATCGGATTGGAATCGGACCTGCCAGCCTTTGGGTTCAGAGTTGGCCGACATGATGGCAAGATAGCACTGTCAGGTAAATGTCAAGGTATTCGTATCAAGTGCTTATCATTTTAACACGAGCGATCTTTACTCGGGTTGGGTTGGGTCGGTGCAAGCAATCTCTACCATCACGGACCAGCCAACCTGTGAAAGTGCGCTGATGCACACTGAGAGTTATGCTTGCAATCCTGAAAGCAACTGCACAAATCTACCATCTGGAAATGGATACTCCTGCTCGTGTCCCTTGTACGGGCGAGAAGCCACCAGTCCCTACATTCTGGATGGATGTACCACTCAAGGTCTGTATTCACTAATTTCAGATTTTCAGATAATTTTTTATTTTCTAAAATAACGATATTTTGTTCCATGGTTACATTAGCAAAACTGCAGTAAGCAGCCACAATTCTATTTATGTCCTTAAATAAGGAAATGTTATCCATGGTACACTAAGGGCCGATTTGGCAGGATTACGATTTCTCCCAAAATTGCTTCTGCTATGGCTCCTTGAGAGAAGTAGCTTCTCTAGTGGAGCTAAAGTTCTTTTAGAAAACATTTGGCCAAACACCTTCTTCTTTATTCTCCGGAATAATGAATGGAAAGTGTATATGTCCATAGTGTCTTGCTATCTTGAACCATGTGCATGTGGAAGTGTTAGCACAAAATGTGTTATGAGAATAACGACGAATGTTTTAACAAAAAAAAAAAAAATTACGGCTTACTCCATATCCGGCTTGTTCGGCTTCTTTTTTTAGCCGGAACAGTGTTTTTCTCTCGCAACATTTCAGCCAGAACAGTTTTTTTCAACCAATTTCAGCCAAGATTCAGCAAGCCGAATGGGGCCATGTTGATCTTGTTTTATTGCATTTATTGCAAATACATCATGATCAAAACGGGAACACATTGTAGAAGGAAATTCTTTCAAAATTTCAAAACCTTTGGTATTCACTCACGATCAGACTCCTCCAACCAACCATGGCTTTCCACGTGCCCAGGAAAAGGAACGGATCTGCAGAAGCCACAGTTCCAATTTCCATCTCTCTCAGCCTAGTTCATTTTCTGGACCGGCTCCAGCCTGGTTCCTTTCTCTGGGTGTTTGGTATGGCTCTAGCAGGGAGCCGAAGGAGAAGCTTTATCTCGAGCCATACCAAACAAGCACTAAAATTCTATCATTAAATTTTTGCATCATTTCTCCTATCGCCTTACAAACCAGAGGCACAAATGGTGTAAGCATCTAGAGGATGGTGCAAACATTTGGGGACCGTCATAGATGCTAAATGTTAAACTGGTCGGTCACCCTCTGTTTAGCATTTTGATATTTGGCACTATCCGCATAAAAAATTACAGATATGATAGTTTCATACTAACCTTTTTTTTCAAGTGCAATTTGAGTCATACACAAAGTTGCACAAGACATAGACAACAAAAAATAGTCATACACATACACAGTCACATATGTTAGAAGTGAATGTAAATGAAACAAGATTTGCAAGAACTGTTACTTTCATTGATCTCTGAAATATATTTATACAAGTGAATGGGTGTCACGAAGGGTTTCGTAACATGACTGTTCCCAAAAGACATGCCATTTGGGACTAAAACTAACTATCTAATCCTATCCACTAATCCTGTGCTTGATGGATGAGATCACTCGTGAAGAGACGCCTGTTCGTTTGTAGACGCCTGTTTGCGTATAGGTGTCGTTTCACAATACTCCCCCTTGATCGAATCTTCCTTGAGATCAATGCAGTTGTAAGCTGAAATTCCTCGAAAAACCTTATGGGAAAATCTGAGGAATATATGGATATGCCATAAAACTCCTTTAAACCTTATTGGAAAATAAGGAGAAAATAGCATATTTATTTGTGCGGTTTAAATAAACCACTATGTCATTGGTATCCCATTAAAAACCCTAGTGGGAAAAAATATTGGAGATACAACATAAAGATAACTCCTCCAAAAACCTTTCAGGAAAATATGAGGAGCAATATAAAGTGATATGCCGCTAAAACTTCTGTAAAAACCCAGTGGGAAAATTAGGAGAAAAAGTGACGACATATTATTGGTATTGCATCTTGGATAACTCACATGAAAAATCTTTTCATGGAAAAATCATGGATGAGTTGTGAGGGCAATATGTGTCTTTGATATTTCCCACAAAAACCCCGATGGGGAAAATAGAAAATATGACACATGCTTATGTTAATATTATCTCATTAAAAACTTTAACAGGAAACCTTGTGAGTAAAACTTGTGAAAGAAAATAGTATAATATGATACTGGTACAGGTTAGCATCTAGGAGATGTCTCTCCCTGATTCTTGTAAATTTTGAAGTCATTGCATACCAATCTCATGTACAAATTTTTGAAACATAGAAATTGATAAGGACTTAGTATATAGGTCAGCGAGATTATCACATGACTTAGATTTGCAAGATGTTTATTTCTCTGTTTTCTTGTAATTCATGGGGATAAAATACCTTAGGGGTAATGTGCTTAGTGACATTACTCCTTATGTAACCTGTTTGTATCTATGTAACGTAAGCGGAAATGATCTTCATAGATAATTGTAGGTGATTCAAACAAACCAATACCACATGACTCTTGTATGTGGTTAATCATTCTGCGAAGTCATACACATTCATGTGATGCCTCATATAAAGCAATAATTTTAGAATAATTAATAGAGGTCGCCATCAAAATCTGTTTAGAAGACTTCATGAAATAGCTATAACTCCATGTAAGAATACAAATCATGTTTGAGATTCGTAATTATGGGGACTAGATAAGTAACCAGCATCCGTGTATCCAATTATATTGGGATCATGATTTCTCTTAAAGAATAAACCAAGATCCTTTATGCCACTAAGATATATGAGGATATGCTTCGCTCCCGTCTAATGACGGTGAGTTGGTTTGCACTATGTCTAACTAGTATGTTCACTGCAAATGCGATATCAGGCCTGGTGCAATTTGTAAGATACATAAGTGCTCCAAATGACACTAAGATATGGAACCTCGGTCCCAATATCTTTTCTTCAATATCCCGTGGTCTAAATGGAGCTTTCTCTATTTCTAAAAAACGAACAACCATCGGGGTTTGTTATGATATGATTTGTCCATATTGAATTTCTCCAATATTTTCTGGACATAGGCTGATTGATGCACTAAAATTCCTGAAGGACGGTGCTCAAGCTGTAAGCCTAGGCAATATTGGTCTTACCCAAATCCCCCATCTCGAATCCACATTATAGAAATTGTATCTCAAATGATTGCATAATTATTTCTGTATCATGATGATATCAAAATAATCAATATACGCAATCATGCTTAATTATACACAATGTATGTTGTGATTTGTATTTGGATTCAGAATGTGAAGTCCATTGGGACTTATATGTCCAAATCTATCAAATTCATTTGATCTGCCAATTATTGAATTTGAAAAACTTCATTTTCACACATACCATGGGGTATGCTATGCTAGGTCTCTGCGTAAAACCATATGCTATAAGCTCTCATTGTTCACCACCTTGCTTCTGAAAAGAGACCGTGGGAGAAGACATTATTGTGGTAATACTTCTCATCATTGAACAAGAGCACTTCTCCTTAATTGCCACCTTTATTTTGACCAAATTTGAGTATGAAGACGCTCTGCGTAGGACTTTTGGTCTGGATCAGTAAGGTGAAAAAGCAATCTTTGAGGAGTATATATCACGACAATTTGTATTCCTTAAATGATTGATTCATTGCTTGGAATCAATATAGCATGTGAAAATGTTAACCCTTTTGGACTTTGTCATTTCCCATATGGAGTCAGGGTGTTCCGATGTCCTAGGATCAGAATTTGGGTGCACCGTTGATCCGATTGGATTTTGATCTAGGTTTTGGATGCTCATCCATTTGGGTGTCTACCAACTTGAGGTTGGCTTGGATCTACTGATTTGGAGGATCATGTCCTTGGTATCCTCGGACGCTTACTTGGAGCATTATCCTTAGGAGCGGCCATACTTCTTCTCCTCTTCTTTGAAAGTGGGAGTTGAATGGTTTTAATTGGTACCTCTATTCTTTCGGGCGCATTATAAGTAGGATAAGAGGATTTTGTGACACCCTTATTATCAATAAATATTTCTAGCAGATTCTTTGCAATATGATGCAAATATAAGATATTCTAAATAATTAGGTTTAGAATCTTTGGTACGTGGATGTGAGGATTGCTCTTTTAATTCCTAGCATTCTTAATGTGGTATAAATCTCCCCCTAATGCCTTGAATTATCCTCAAATGTGATCAACATACAGGCAATTTATAAATCCCATGCAGAGTTACCTCTTGGGATCCCTAATGCCCATTGGTATGTTGGGGTGGTGATATGGGTATGTGAAAACATACTCGATGCGCAGATGGAAAATGTATGGGTGCGGCCAAAGTTTCACGTACATACTGCAACGGAGGGAGTTGTATAAGTTCAGCTTGATGAATTTGAATTAATGCTGCGGTGTGTAAGGCCGTATGAAAATAACTTAGTGCTGGTAAATTACAATTCCATTTTAATATGTCATGCAATTTGATTATCAATAAGAGACTCAATCAAACTATTATTGGTATGGTCATAAGGTACTTGATATATAGTACCCAAAAACCAAACAGTTCCATATAAAATGGATTTGATTCCGTGTCCAGAATAATTTGCTCTAAATTGAAGATTTCGAGCAATGAGTTTGGTATAATGATGGTTCTCATGACTAAGAGACACACCTGGGACTATATTATGGATGCATAAATGTGCATTACATAGTATCTTTATGGTCCATAAAATGATAAATAGAGTCACATGTATGTTCTTGAATTTCTTCAAGAAATTTAGTGGCTCATATTGATGCTATGACCAATAGATTTGACAATAATTCTCACGTTATCTCTATAGTTAACCAAGGCAAATGTGCCAAGTCTTGTTGACATCAAGAGAGAGAATTATTTTATACGCAACATTGGATACATATTATGTATGTGTAGTCAAATCCAATTGAGGAAGTTTTATTTAAGTATTGCCATATCAGCTGTTAAGAGAAAATACTTCTCTTAGTTGTCATCTTGGGGTTTCCATATGAAAACCACATTGACGAATATCTCTATAATTTTAATTGGGTACATTATGAAATCAGAATACAAGAATGGATTCATGATTATTATTTGAGTACCAATAGGAAGTATGATAGTAGGACAACCAAAGCCCACTATCATGACATCGCATCAAGCGATTAACAAAATATTTTCTTGTCTCTATGTAAGAGATTAGGAATATTTTACTTCCCTATGTATAGAGTTTGTGGTGCAACTATCCACTAGAAAAAATTCCTCTATGCATTTGGATTGACTCCCGTATAAGTCTATATATAGCATGAAGAATATAATGACATTCTTTGCAGATATATAGATTACATACAAGTTAATTAATGGAATATCAAATGTGATGGCATATTATTGTGATATTCAATTGAAACCGATGACAACATTTTATATTACAACACTAAAATGGGACGCAGATACTTGGTGTCTTTGTAAATGGGAGACAAATTTTGGTCTCCAAAATGGATCACGCGAAGTAAATCCGATGATCATGTTCTTCACGCTCATAAGACCCACTTATTAATTAAGTGTTTGGTTGCTACTTAGTTTCTTCATGAAACTTGTTGTGAACAACCGGTGGTGTTAGGTTGAAGATTGAAGCGTGCTTCATATCTTGTTGGTGAGCCGGATATTTATGTCTAATGGATTTCTAATACCGATAAACTAAATATCTCGAGGCATGCCATTTTCAAGTTGTGTGGTTGTAACATCCATAATTAGAACAAAATATTGTTGTCATATTTGGGAAACACCTTGACCCAAAGAAATGCACAGGGCTGCTTGTTGTTGCGTTAATTCTTACCTTACAAAGGTCGTGTTAATAATACTAGTGCAGGGCACGCGCCATCGCGCGCATATGTAGTTATATAGTGAAATTTTGAAACATGGAGAAGACGGGTGACTAATAAGGTACATAGACATATATGTAGGATATATATATATATATATATATAGCATATATATATATATATATATATATATATATATATATATATATATATATATATATATATATATATATATATATATATATATATAGCGATGATGCATGGAGATATATTACATGTTTTGCGATGTATGGAGATCTACTACATATGCTAATAGTCTTTACAAAGATCAGGTTTCTTGTTTGGTGGTAGTTTGAAACCCTCTGGAGGTCTATAGGACCGGCTTAGTAAGGAAACGATGAGGATCTTCGAGCTGGGAAACTGGTTCCTCCGCACATCGCAAAATGTTGAGCCACACCTGCCATCGATCGGCGTCGTCTTCTGTAACAAGCAACATATTGAATTAGCCGGTGATAGAAGCCAAACAATGAGACTGGATGTGTTCTTGTAATAACATAAAGGAAGATAGCATCGTAAACATTATGAACAGAGATGGTTGGACCACATGGCAAGGAGGTGGGAGCATAAGGGATATGTGTATTTGTTGGACATAAAAATCAGCTCAGATACGATTAGGCCGTGGAATCATAACAATGAAGAACATTCAGGTGTCGACATAAGTAAAATTGGCAAAACACTTATTGAATTGGGAGATGGGAGTATGAATATAGTAGTCCTCTGGAAGCTACAACATAGTTCATTTTCATCAGGGGTGATATGGAGATACAAAAATAGAACAACTTTTACAGAAGTCTGTAAATAATCACATCCAAATTTTATGGAAGCACCAAAATAGAACACATTGACACTGGTAACTACAAACAAATTGCCCCATTATTAGTTGAGACAAACATGCTGAGGAGGGCAAGTAAATATGACACAACGTTTATGCTGAACAATCCAAGGCACCTATATAAAATCCTGTCATTGCTGTATATTTTTATCCAAGGAGCAAACTGAATATACACACGATAAATAAAAAGGTCTGTCAACTAAAAGTAGTCCTGCAATAAGTTAGGACCAATCTGCCTGCTACATTCAGCAATAACAGGGAAACATCTTCTGGTGGCTAGGAACAAGGCATACATGAAAGTGATGATTGTGAGCCACTAAATGATAACCCATTAGAGTGAGCAGTCACTTCCATGTTACATATATTCAACAAATCTGTAAGTTAACAGAGTGTGGTTCAAAGGAATTGTACTTTTATACTTTCCTACATTCCTGGTTATTTACAACAGATAGTGTATATTTATTTTCAACAAAAGACACATTAAAGTAAAGTTAGCTCAAACTTCGGAATACAACAACCATTAAAATTTGAGTACAAGCCAATGGAAACGAACCATGTCATGATATTACAGGACCAACCTTGATCATTTGTCAGAATCCTCCTGACACAAGGAATACATCACTATTATTAGCTGTTAGCCTATTAACCAACTCAGCGGTTCCCAACAAAATTCTGCAAAGAAAGAAACAAGTGCTTTTGATAATCCTGTAAATGGACCAAGCAAAATGGACAATGGTTGTTCATAAGTACAAACAAAGGAGCTAATTCTGTTTTAGCGTAGAAAAAACAATGTTGAGTGAATTATATCTTTGTTTTATACTGTATTTAAACAAGGGCACTTAAAAGGAATCTTATAACACCACTGCAGCACATAAGGTAAACTGGCCAAAATAATAAGGTTGGGGTTGTCTATACATATTTCAAATATAACTACACTTTGATTGTCTTGCTGTGAAAAGAGTAACTCGGGCGATCAATTATGGTTACTAAGTACTTGCTGTTTTATAGAGAGAGTTCTGTATAAGGGGAATACAGACAGGGGATAGGACCCATACCCATTATGTCCAAAAGATAAATAGCAGTGTTGCTGAATCCAAATAGTTTTAAAAAAGATGTGAACCAAGGACACCAAAATATACCAGCTACCATATAGACTAACATTAAGTTTAGAATAAAGCATGGTTACCTTGCTGGTCTCTTGTTCAGGCACTCATCCACCTAGGAGAGAGATGGCTTCATTAAGCCAGGCTTACAAGCATTCTAGAATGGAACAGTCCCATTAATGGATCTAAGAATATTAAGACATGTAGTCATTCCCGCAAAATCCACAACCCAGATTAATCAATTTACACAACGGATCATTTACTTCGCTGTCCATCCAACGATAGGTTTCCCTGTAAATCACAAACTTAACCAAGATGAGGGTACCTAATAAAAGGAGGGAACAACCAGGCTGTATATCATATGAACTTAAAGCAAGTAACACCTATTATATCCGATATGTGAAGAATCTGTAAAAAACTATAGTCAGAATGTAAAGGGTATCAGTTTCAGTTTCTGTTAAAACACATAAAGATGCTATTTGAACCACCAAGTCACCAACTGGGTATCCAAGAAAGATTCAGTTTATGGGTATAACCAGAAAACAGTAAACCATCTATGCATGCCAAAACTTTTTGGCTGTAGTAAATATAACTGGATTCAAGTATATGTGATTTTGCACCTATGCAAAACCTCACAAAGAAGTTTGTATGGGATGAAACACAGATATTGCCATGCATCTCATCCGACTTGCAGATAAAATTACGCAGTCGCCATGTATCCAAGGTCCAATCTAATGGAAACATAAACTGAAATGACCTCATGTTCTGTTGTCTATCTAAGATGAATGGTACTGCAGATACACAACAATATTCAGAAGAATCATACACAGTAGCCATGAACAACCAGTCATCTTATTATGGCATATTATTATGTTATCCTAAAAACCTAACATGTTGTAAGGTTCGCAAATGTATTTACTTCCTCCCAGTGAACATAATTTGTACATACCTCGAGTAGAACAAAAACATGGTTGAGAACACAAATAGGCTCTATGTCATTTAGGACTGAAACACAAACTTGTCAGTCTTTGCATAGCAGCTTCCAGCCTGTTTTTTGAGGCATAAATAATTATACTAAAGTCAATAGAACCATGGCAATATTTAAACAACGGTGTAGTAACAAATTGACTGACATCTTAATTGATGAACTATTATTAGGATAGCTATCATGTCCTGGAGTTAATAAGCTTGAAACACCTTTTGCTCAGATAGTGACTAAATCTAAGTATCACATAAGACTGAATTATCTGGACCTAGCAATTTGCACAGTATGTAAATGCATTGAAAAAATTCGTTACCACAAATGAGGCACGAAGCAAGTTATGAACTTGTAAATCAAGGACCTTGTGATTCTTACTCGTCACTCTGTTTTCTCCACGCCATAAAATGGATTGTGTAGCACATATAGGGACGTAGGAGAAAATATCACGAGCCCACTACACATAGCAACAGTTCTTAAATCTATTTCCAAAATAGCTGGGAATGAAAAGAACAAATGAACCTCCCCATAAGGTATTAACTAACTGGATGATGCAAGAGAGACATGGAAAGACAACGCTGATCGAAGCAGGGAATTAGGAAAGCGAAAAGCAAACTGTTTGAAGCAAAATAGTAGATCATTTTATACCAAGAAGGAAAAGGCTGACTGAGATGAAGAAGTAGCACAATGTAAAAAGCAAGAATGAGAAAACAGGCAAGTGTGATGCTAAATCAATCACAATAGAGGTAGAAGTGTGTGCTGGCAGATGAAGCCATAAGTTAAACAAAGAACCATGGATGTTGGAAGATTGAAAAGGAATTACAATGAAGGAAAACAGGAGAAGAGCTAAAAATAAGTGGAAATGAAAAGGAAGGGGGTGGATTAGCCTGTCTGACTTTTTTGGCAAGTCAATAACTGTAATAAGTAGATAGGTAATCGCACACTGTTATCATGTACTCTGGACCAACCATAGTAACCATACTCATTCATTTGATCTAATCCTTTAGTATAGTATAAGGCATGGAGCACAATACATCAACATGTAACCATATATGATGATGTAACCTTAAGATTTATCAAAATAGTAGCTCATTGTAGTCCACACGACGTATCAATATTTAGAAACAAACCAACTAAAAATACATATAGAGGTAAAAGGTTACCAATCTGACAGGAGACGACACCGTTTTCTTGATAGCGCATGTGGATCGGATAGGACTTCACATCATCATCATATCAACCTGCCAGGAATAATAATAAACCAAAGGAGGTCATGGCCTAATCATTAATTAATAACTATTGAGAAATAACCATTAATAAATATACTTTGAGTAATTCGTATTGAGAAATAACTCTTAATATACTTCATCCAGCCTTTTGCTCTGTTGACTGCTGGAGTATCAAAGCAGGGAAAATATGGGTGTTGCATTCCTGAAAATAGTGAACATGTAGTTAATAGGCGGTCCACATGTAAGCTATTAACAGAAGGGTATGAATGTAGGGACCGACACATGAATGTCACCATGATGAGTACAGTAATGTAAGATGAAAGACCATGATCCGAGGTTCAGACTACATGTATACTGCTAGAACTAAAAAAATACATGAATCTGTTAACCACACAGGAGCCAATAAAGAGAGAGGAAAGGAACATCGAAGAAGCCTATAAAAGCAAGGCAGGCTCAATTGAAAATTCTGCTCTTAACAGTGAGGCCACAAAGAAGGGCAACATGCATTTAACTGTATTGAGCAGCCATTGCTTTAGTTGCTAACTTCGTACCGTAACTCTTTTTAGCAGGTAATTAGGATTTAGGAGGCTTGTGTAAAGGACAACCATGCTGCCTAGAAACATGCATTGTAATTTATCTGGCTAATACTTTGTTACACTACAAAAGTTATGTTCATATGCATATTGGGGAGCATTGAACTGTAATAAAAGATTAAGGACTAACTACGTTGCCTCGCTCAACCAGAATACGCTGCTCTGAAAAAATGCAATTACTGCAATTAGGATATGCTCCTGCTAAAAGGTTGCAAATAAAAAAGACATGGATAAACAGATTGCCTAAAATTCAGAATAGAGTTTAGAAAAGCAACACACAATCTATATTTGAGACCCCGGCACTAGCAATAGCAGCAAAGGGTGGTTCCACAAAAGTACAACTTAAAAGCCAAAAAAATAGGCGAAGACATTTGAACAACAATGGCCCATGTTCGGCTTATCCCATATTCGGCTTGTTCAGCTTCTTTTTTCAGCCGGAACAGTGTTTTTCTCTCACAACAATTCAGCCGGAACAGTGTTTTTAGCTAGTTTCAGCCAAGTTTCAGATCAGCGAACGGGGCCAATGTTGTAAACTGGTTATTCTCTGAGCACATGGAAAGGTATCGCACGTACCAATACAAAGCAATCAGTGCACCCATAGTGTAAAGGAATCATTTGTACGGTCCACCAAGTAACTGCTCACCTCTGGCATAGGTTCATGTAATTCATCTAGTCCCATACCTATTGTGAAGACAATGACAGAGAATGAATGTGGTATGATCGCAAACTTGCAACATAGAACCAAGAAAGCCATAAACGAAGCAGATTGATCGCAAATTCAAACAGAGAACATAGTTACCCCCTAGTTCGTTTGGGCTGGTTTGACTTATAAACCATAGTTGAAAGTACTGTTGGCTGATTTGGTATGAGAGGAAAAATACTGTTCATTGGCTGATAAGCCATGGCTTATAAGCCAGATACGAGCAAGCGAACAGGCTGTGCATGAAGTCCATGCCTGGTCACTGCACGTGTGGTCTACTCTGCTATGTCTCTTGACCATGTGGCACATCTCCCATCCCATGGTTCATCTACCTATGTCTGTGGGGAACCAGAAAGGAGACACAGAACATCGTACCAAAATAGAAAAGGGAGGCTGAAGCAGAGTAACACACCTTATGGAATCGGCGCTAGGTCATACCGTTGTCAAGCTCATCCCTGTCATGGAGCAGAGGGACGACATGGGGGTGGTGCCTTCAAGATTGCCGGAGCTGCTGTACGCGCAACCTTCATTGTTAGGAACCATGACGAAGAGATGAAGAAAGATAGCTAGGGTTTCGTCGGGCACAGAAGGAGGAGACACGAATCAGGCATGAGCAAGCCGCGTAGGAGGCACCCGCGCCGGCGGCCACCGGTGAGGCCCGCTTGGGCTGTTTTGGGAGTGGATCGAGTTGTTGTGAAAAATCAGAAGAACGAAGGCGATGAATTTGGTGGTTTCAGTCGATGAACAGTGCTCACCACGGCAAGCAGTCAGCTAGAATGCTTACCGCCGACGCCGCCGCCTCTGTTTGCCGCCTACGCGCACGTGGACACGCACCTGTTTCCATGGCGTGGCTCAAACAGCTGCTGGCAACGCCTAGATGCATCGCTCGCATCTCGCCTCGCCGCCTTAAGCCTGAGCAGCCGTCGTCCTTCTCTTTTCCTCTCTTCAGCTCCACCGCTGGCTCAACTCTAATCACCAGCACAATTCGTCGTGCTCGCCCACCCTCCGCCCAATTGCTCCTGCACATAGCTCCACCCTATCCTTACGCATCGCTTAAGCTCGGTCAGCATCACCTCTACCGGTCGGAGCCACCGGCACGGCCATTTCCTATCGCCGGAGTTCTTTCACGGCCGCCGTGCGTACCCCCCCCGTGGCCAGACCACTCCGGAGCATTTCTTGCCGTCTTGTCTTTTGTTTTAGCTTCGCCTTGGCCCCGTAAAGTTCATCAGCGCGCTGTTTTTGTGAATCATGCCTAGGTCACACTGGAACGCCAGCTCGCCGCCGGTGCATGCCGCCGAACCCGCCATCAACGTCGGCAGCCTGCATCCACTGCCATCTCTGCTTCAACCGATCGCGTATACGTGATCTTGGTGAGCTCTTGGTCATGCTCATGCTCTTCGTTTAATCGCTGCCGCGCCGTAGCGGCCGGAATGCCATCACGCCGCCGCGCTTTGCCTCGCCCTATCGCCATGGTTGCAGCCATGTACGAACCAAGCCCTAGCTCGGTCAACCAGTAGCGTAGAAGTGTTAGCGGGGTCACGCCGTGTCTGTAGGTGGCCTTCCTGTCGTCGGTGACCGCGCCGCCGGCCATTGCCGCCGCGCCGGAGCGCCGCCGTGTCACTGGAGTCGCCGTCGTGCTCGCTGCCGTGCGTTAGAGGTTCAACCAGTACCACCATCGTGTGCGCGAGCGAGAGAGGAGTCCACCGGGCCAAACCTCGTTGCCGGCGAAGTCGCCGACGGCAAGTACTCACCGGTCAAAAGCCGGCGAGCTCGCGGTCAACGTAGGCAGGGTCGGTTTGACCCTGGCCCCCGCATGTCAGTGAGAGGAGGGTGAGAAAAGTCTTGGCGCAGGAAAATGATTTTATCTTTTTTCAGAAATGATTAAAAGTGCAGTTTCTTTCTAAATTCATAAATAATTATTCGTGCATGGTAAATTCATGAAATTTATTCTGTATGCTTTTTATGAGATGCTCTACCATAGAAAAATATGAATTGGTCATTTTCAGTAGTTTTGTTATGCTTAAAAATTACCTCTTTTAATTAATAAATGTACTTTCCATGATTTTTATAGGTTAAAATAATTATGCTTTAATCATGGAACTTTGTGTGTATGCTTTACATGCTAATACCTGCCTTTAAAAAAAGTTTGGTACTGTTTTGATAATTGTGACTTGGGTAATTAATTTAAGTATGTTTAAATACCTTTTATGGATTAATAAAAATAACAAAATGATTTCTATAAATCCCTAAATGACTTTGATGTGATTTCCCTAAATGACTTTGATGTGATTTTGATACTTACTATGGACCTTGGAACACCAAACCTCTGCTGTTTCTTGGCAACTTAGTTATTTCTTGATGTGCTCATAATAAACTTGGTTATATAAATATTAAAATGGCTTAATTAATTATTTGGTTGTTTTTATGAGTTCTTTGTAATAGTCATGAGTTAAGATGAATGTTAATCACTTCTTGTTGGACCATGTTAGTGTAACCTCTTTCATGGTAGATAACTGATTAACTTGTTAGTTAATAAATAAAATAGTTTACTCAAATGGACTAATTAAGTAATGCATGTGATTAGGGAATGTAATGATCCTTGTTTACTCTCATGGTTGAACCTTTTGTAATGTTCAGTTAAATACCATGTCTTGCTTGACTAGTATAATGTGATAGGTGTTGCTTAATTGTTGGCTACATAAATGACTTAACAACCAAATAACTGAAATGCTTTTATAATCATAACCCTAGTTCTTTGGTGAAGGAAAGTTGTACACAACTTTCTTAAGTTCTATTATGCACTTATGCATCTCTCATCATGCATCATGGCATGTAGTCCATTATGTTAAGCAAAGCATCATTTACTACGTGTAGATCATACGAGAGTGAGAAGACTCGTGTTGATCAAGTTCCAGGAGAAGGTGTATCCATCACTGGTGTTGGTGCCTAGTCTAACTTCTGGATCCTCTATGGAATCAAACCTTCTCTGCAACGTAGGCAAGCCCCGGATGCACACCACCCTTCTATAGTATTTACAAATCTTTATTACACTCTAGGTCTTGTGAGATGCGCATTAAGTAATTAGGAGTTGATCGAATACCAGTTGCTGCATGATTATCTTGATATATAGGTATTCTTAGTTATACCCTGCTAGTATAAATAGGTCGATATACCTAATGCTTAGTAACGCATAGATTTCGATAGAAGTCAAGCGATGGTTTCATCCGTTCGCAGGAAATAGGTTTTACCTTGTTCTTCTCGGCTCTTTTTCTAGGTCGTGAGAATACCATGATGATGATAATGGTTAATCTAAGATCGGGCGGACTCTTTGCTTGCATCAAGTTTGAGTCTTGACATAGTGTCTCACCTGTGTTGGTTAAGGACCGTACCGTTGTTGGCCCTTGGATCAAGATTTTTGCAAGTACTGGCCACATACGTCGGTAAGCCTAATACCTTGGCTATTCCATTATGTGAAAGGCCAACCGCTCACTAGGAGTGGAGAGATGGTGAGAGTAGCGTGTACCCATCCTGTGAATCCACCAGGAGTGGCGTAGGGAGGTGGAGTACCATGCTCTCAGGTAGCGCAGGACCCGTTCATGTTTTGGAGGATCCGAGTAAGGGTTGATATATGTAGGTTCAGGCCCGGGCTTAGACCTGCATATGTCATGTGGTAAGGAAACCTCAAGCTTGCCCTAATCGATTCGAATCGTTGTTTGCTCTACGATAACAGGAGACTTGATCCTCGCACCTGCATTGTAGTTAATTAATGGAAACATGGTTACTTTTGGATAAGAGATGAACTTGAGATGAGATGATTAATGAAGTGATTGAGCTAGATTAGGTGCAAACTGGATACTATGGATACACTTAATACAAAGCTAAAATATTGAAAGTAAGGATCCACTAGTAGTAAGCTTTTCTGCAAAAGTTACTTCTTGCTTCTATCTTTCCTTTAAGCCAGCATGCCCTTTGAGTCTTTTCTTTTAGTCGGGTAAGACTTGTTGAGTATTCTCATTTACTCAGGGTTTGTTAACCCCTGTTATAGGATCTGACTTGAGCTGCTAATTGAGGTCATGTCGGTGGGCTTGACATGATCTGATCGCCTCTTCTACTTTAGATGCTTCACCTAAGTTGTTTATGAAGTTCTACTCATCTTTTGGAACTTAAGTTAAGCTTGACTTGAACATGTTTTGTAAATTAATGTTATAATTCTTTCACACTCTGATGTAAGCTATTTTTGTACCAAATGTTGTAATGTTGTGGCAACTCCATGTTGATTCTATATGAGTTGTAAAATATGGATGATTCGGGGTTCCCTGAGGACACCCGACAAACTACCGAAGTTATATGGCTCTCGTGTACAACTGTCAGAGGTCTTTAGGACAATGACTTGTGCATGTGGGCCATATAATTTGGGTGGTTCTGCCACACCAATGCTGTTCATTCAATAGTGGATAGCCACAGTAAGTATTAATGAACACAGAAAACACAGATCTATATGGCATAAGATGCTTTAGCATAAGATAGGTTGAGTTCCATCTAACATCCATATCCAAAGCAAATTTATGAGGACGCATACCCTTAGCATTGCATTAGTTTTTGAATTGTGCAATGCGTTGGTTAGATGAATTTAGAAAGTTAATTGCAGTTCTAAAGACCTATGTATAAGGTTGAAGCCTTTTCAAACCAGATTTGACAATCAAATTAATTATATGGCAAGCACAACGCTGATGCACAACATGATATATCTTTTTAGTAGCATCTAATGGATCAACATCAAAACCCAAGTAACCATCAAGCATAGGCGTCAAAGTAAGCATATCTGTTGTATTAGCAGATGCATTGTCAAGGCTAACAGAGAAAACTTTGTTAAGCAGATCAAAATCTCTAAGCACACCAACAATACATTTAGCAATGTTAATACCATTATGAGACACTTCGATCAGTTTAAAACCTATCATTGATTTCTTAAGTTCCCATTCAGCAGTAATATAGTGAGCAACAACAGTTATGTAATCTTCCTTAGCATTACCAGACCAGATATCAGAAGTCAAACAAACAGAAGACACACTAGACATAACAACATTTTAATGTGATGCAATTTTTCATTGTAAAGCTTAGACAGGTCTCTAGCTGTGGTAAATCTAGATACTCTTTTATATCTAGGGTTGTGAGCACGCTAAATATAATCATCCTAGGCATCAGTGTCAGTGACTGACAAAGGAAGATCTAATCTAGCAATCAAACGACATAACTCAGCCCTAGCAACATTAGGTCTATATTCCCAGGTTCTATATGATCCATCATGGTTTAAAGCAAGTCTACTTTGAACCATATTAGCATGATCAGCCTTCTTCTTGCATGATTTCTGATGCCTAAGAAAATGTCCAGTGCCATGATTAGAATTAGCAGACAACCCAGCCTTACAGAACTTGCAAACCCCAATAACACGCTTAATACCATCAACTGTCTCAATGACTTCATCGAAGTCGGCCTAGATAGGAGATCGACTCTTACCAATGCTGGACGATGCCAGAGATGCTGCGTTGCTAGGGCTAGGGCCGCAGCACCAGTACCTGCCGTTGCCCCGTCCAGGTCGATCGGAGCAGCATCACTCCTACCGAACAAGGCATCATCATCTCCCATGTCGTCGATGTCGTCGGGGAGCTGCCCTAACTCGATGAGCTCTTCGTTGATGGTACTAGGGTAGCGGGTCCCATCGTCACCATCACCGTCGCCCATGGCTAGGGTTCGACGGGGATGGGGGGCGCTGCGGCGGCCACTTATATAGCCCCCCTGGCTACCGGCCCTAGGCCGTGGCTACCGTTGTGGACCGGGTCGTGCTGTGCCGCCTGTCGGGCCAAGGTGGCGGCCCAAGCATGGCCTATGGACCGTGCCGTGCCTGGCACGGGCCTGTGGAGGCTGGGCCGGGCCAAAAACTAGGCTCCATGCCGTGCCTTTGGGTCTCGGGCTGCATGCTCAACTTTAGACGGCACTAGTTTTTTTTTCTTTTTTAAAGAAACACCTTTTTTTTAGAAATTTTAAAGAAACACCTAGGCGGTACTAGCTGCCCAGCTGTTTACTTGCTACTAACCCAGTCCGGCCCAGTCACGCGCGCATGGGGCTTCCCGTTCCTTGCTTACTCTGGTGCGAGCCGGTGTCGCCTGATCCAGCCTGAAGTTTGATCGAGGTGACAGGTGAGATCGTCATCAAAATGGCAGTTAGATAGCTTACTATGGCCTATGGCCTATGGCAGGAGCGCTCTCTAGTCTCTAGTTTTGATTTTTTTTTGAAAGGTCAGCAAAAGCTTTGCCAAAAAATATTAGAAGGATAAAAGAAAAAAAGTCATTTAGAAAGTCTCTAGTTTTGAAATGAATGACAACAAAACTTTAACTTGCACTGAGGGCGTCCGTTCCGTCCGGACGTGTGCCTTACTAGGCATGCGCAGCGGATAGGCCCAATAACACCTCTACGTCTTTTCCATCTCTGAAAATTTCCACACTCGCACTCACATTGGTGTCGCGGTGTCACCACACATATGCCCACCGCACTTCGCCCCGCCACGCCCCATCCCCCGTGAGCGGACATCGCTGGACAACTACTGGCCGAGCAACAACGACGCTGGAGAAGCAGCAGCAGGACCGCGCCGACGGGCATGAGCCTCGGCCGTGAGTAGGCGCGAGAGAATCTACAGGAGGAGCGACGGGCCGATGTCCTGCAGCGAAGGTGTACACTAGGCCGACGTCCCCCCAGCAGGTAGGCCGTGGCAGCGCGGCGACGTCGTGTTTCAAGTGTTTTAGGCGTTCCAGACTTATGTTTCAAGTGTTTGATCTGGATGTTGTAAAAGTATATCTGAGATGCTGCATATGTTGCAATGATAACATACACATGTTAAGAGTATATTTTCAAATATTTCAGGTGTTTTAGACATATGTTTCAAGTGTTTGATCTGGATGTTGCAAAGTAGATATGGGTGTTGCATATACATGCATGTTGCAAGAGTATGTTTCAGGTGTTTTATATGTATAGTTGTAAGTGTTTCATCTGGATGTTGCATATGTTTTGCGATGGCTACACACGTGTTTTTAAGTGTTTTGCAAGTGTTTCAGACGTATGTTGCATGTGTTTCAGTTGTTTTGGACGTATGTTGCAAGTGTTTCATCTAGATGTTGCAGAAGTGATCTTATGTTGCACATGTTGCAACGGGACCCGCCCGCTGTAGCTGGTGGGTGCCGTGCATGCGCGTGGGAAGCGGAGGGGGATGGAGGTAGGGGCGCAGGGTCACGGACGTGTGAAGCGAAGGGGGGATGGAGGCAGGGGCGCACGGCCCCGCGTGCATGCGGGCGTAGGAACCAGAAGGGGCGCGGGCGTCCGGACGGGGAGGCACGGAGGTTCCCGCATGCGCGCGGACGCGCGTGAAATGTAGCAAGAGGCGTTGGCGTCCGGACACAGGCCTCTCTCGGGACATCCGGACGCTAGCCACGCTGAACTTTAAAATTGACTCGGGAATTGGGATAGAATAAGAGTGAATTCGACAGTCGGAGTCGGACCAGATATACAATTGCAAAGACACAAAGAAACGAACTTTGAAGTTGCACTGCAATGACATTTTGACATGCCTGCCATTGCATGCTCGGACGAGTGTCCTCGCGTGCTGGCCAGCTTGAACTCAAACCTGCATATATTCAGACAAAGTAACACTTCATATTAACCTGTAGTTGTTCTAGTACAAACTAGAGATCTTGGCACGTGGAATAGAACAGAGCAACGAAGTGAAAGGCTAGATAGGTTATATGTTGTTAATGTAAAGGCATTAGTGTCTTCAGGTGTAGAAATCGAATTCGTTCTAGAAGAAGCAAAACTAGATGGCCCAACCTATCAAGTACGAACAACTGCTTGTTACGGAGCCACTCGATCAGCCACCTGCACAAACATGTTGGTTCGCGTTGTCAAAGGCTATAGCTGTCTTGCTGGTCTCGGCGTTGCGCCAGCGGCCAGCGTATGTACGCCGGTTGAGTGTAACACAAAGCTTCCCTGAATTTCTCACTGAATTTTAAAAAACACTCTAAAACTCGAATACCGGCTAACATAATAACCTTTTAACTTTCAAAACCCGACAGATTCGGAGGTATGTAGCCCCAACCCTGTCCTTGCGCCTCCGACGCGCGGTGGGAGCGTGGCGTGCATTCTTTTCTTCTCCCTCCTCCGCGTGCCTCTCGTGGTGAAAGCGCGCGGGCTGCTAGCCGCGGTGGTAGGACAGAGCACTCGGCCTAACCCTGTCCTTGCGCCTCCGACGCGCGGTGGGCGCGTGGCGTGCATTCTTTTCTTCTCCCTCCTCCTTTTTCCGCACGCCTCAAGTGAGATGTCGGGGAGCCCGGCACGCGCCGGGACACTTGTGAACGATCGTCGCTGTCCTCGCGGGCTGCCTGACGAGGTGGCGGAGGGACCAGGACGCCTGCCCCCACTCCGTCCTGCCGTCGATCGAGCGGCTGACCAGCTGGAGCTGTGCGGGACTGCGGGTTGCCGACTGCCGGGAGCAGCAACAGCGCGGCATGGCGCCCGGTGCCCGCGATCGCGTACGAGACCTCGCGCGCGCCCCGGCCGGCCGTACGAAACGGGACAGGACATGGCGCTGCAGCGTTCCAACTCCTTGCCTTTCGATTTGGGAAGGGATGGAATGCTCTAGGAAGTTTCTTAATAGGAAGATCACAACTCGGAGTCACGAACTCACGTGTGGACCTGTGAAGTCCTTGGAACAGGGGCCAGAAGTGTCCAGTAGGTCTGGACCGCAGAGAGAGTCCCAAACCAACTCTCAAGCGCCTAATGTGCTCGCTGTTCGGGAGCAGTGAAGCGTACTAGACTCTGCTGACCATACTGTGCCAGTTCAAAGTCTACCCGAGTAAACTCTCAATCACGCAGTGATGTCATATGCCCCACAACTACCAGACCAGACAGTCATACGTAGTCCAGACGCTAGCGACCGCGCGTGACGTGCCCGGCGGGCGACGACCATGGCATCTGATGGGGCAGAGTGCCGCAGTAGTATTATGGCGTGTTAGAATCTTTGATTGATCAGGACAGGAGTATCTACGCGTCCATGTATCGGTGTGGCCTTTAAATATGCGTGCGTAGTCCCGTAACCTAGAACCCCGACACTTCACACCACGCACAGACAAGTTGATTGGCTTAATCATGAGCTCGAGTAGAGTAATGGTTTGTGCCATGGCGTTCGCTCTGGCGTGCTTGGCGGCCATGCCACCGGCTGCATCCGCAGCGCCGGGTGGCGACGGTGGGATACTGTATATCCCGTCCGCTGCCTCCATAGCTAGTCACTGCCCCTCCAGCTGCGGGGGCGTCAACATCTCCTACCCCTTCGGCATAGGGGCCGGCTGCTTCCGACAAGGCTTCGAGCTTACCTGCAACCACACCACTCAACCTCCAAAGTTATTTCTGGGTAACAGCACAACTCAAGTTAATGACATTTATGGTACCAGAATTTTCGTTCCTGGTATGTTCTTCAACAGTAGCTCAGAAGAATCTGGTACGAACACCTACAATATATCTTGGGATGCCCCCGCTAAGGGCATTACTATCTACAGTTATAACAGTTTCTTCTTCCTTGGCTGCGATTTCGATGTTGACTTGTTTGACGCTGTGAGAAACCCCATCGGCACATGCATGAGTAGGTGCCACGGCGAGGTATTGCCGAATCAAGGGCCTTGCAATGGTTTCGGTTGTTGTTCCATCAGTCTACGAAGCGACATCTCAGGCTTTCAGGGAGCAATTGTTCGGGCTGGTAATATGGTAGCACAGTCAGATCCTCTGCACACCGACATCATGGCTTTCATGTCCTACGTTGGACATTATTATTACACGGATAATGCGACTGATCTTTTCTCAAGTTGGACAAATGCAAGCAAGATTTATGACGCTGCACTTGAGGTTACCATCATGGACCAACCAAGCTGCAAAAGCGCACAAATGAACAGTGCAAGTTATGCCTGTGCCACGGACAGCTATTGTAAAAATGAGTCATATGGAGGTTACAGATGCCACTGCTACAATGGTTATGACACCGACAATGCTTACCTTTCCGAAGGATGCATGCAAGGTGCTCCCTACTTGCTTTTATGAAAAAAAAAATGAAAATATTAATATTTCTTCTGTCCTAACTCTATCAATCTACTATTATGAAGCAGATTACAACCCCAAGCCTAAAGAACACTGCCAGAGGTCATGTGGCAACATGCCCATTCCCTTCCCTTTCGGGCTCGAAGAAGATTGTTTCGGAAACGAAAGGTTCCGACTTAATTGTACAGCCACAAATGAGACGATTTTTAGAATAGGAGTTACACAGTATCACGTGACTGGTCTGTCATTAGAAGACGGGACTCTAGCGGTTAGCAGCATGCTAAACAATGCAAGCTCAGGGAAAGAAGTAATAATATCTAAGACCACCAAAAGTGGGGAATATGACTTCGTCGGCCAGGTGGAAGACAAATTTGTTTTTTCTATGGAATTTGACATTGTTATACAATGGGCAGTTACAAATTCATCATGTGAACAAGCTAAGCATAGGAATAGAAGTAAATATGCATGCCGCAGTGTAAACAGTGATTGCCAAAATGTGATCCACAGGAAAATATTTATGGGATATCGTTGCAAGTGTTCTTCTGGCTACACGGGAAATCCGTACATACAGGATGGCTGCACAGGTACATACCTTACCTCCTTCGGTATGTGTTACAACAGTACCATGGTTCACACCCGAAAAATGGAAAGAAAATTAACAAATTCACATACTCCAACAAAATTAATTGGTAGCTAAATTAGACTAGGCAGATTTAGACAGGAGATTCCTTTTCATCAGCTTGTTATGCAAGCATGCAACCACATATTATGATGATCATCATATATAATGAATAACGAGAATTGATTGTCTACAGATATTGATGAATGCTCACTGCCAAACTACTGCAAAGGTACATGTCAAAACATTCCTGGAAGCTATAGGTGCACATCAGCTAAACAACGGAATCTTCTTTTGGGTAAGCCATAGCAAACAAAACTCCCTTGAAATTATAATTTGTAAACGTTAACATGATTTCATAACAACAACAAATGCATGTAGGTATTTCCATTGGAACTTGTTGTGGCATTGGATCGATATTTATTGCATTGGGTATAATGGTAGTTGCCAATAAGTGGAAAAAAGGCATCCAAAGTAGACTCCGACGTGCATACTTCAAAAAAAATCAAGGTCTGTTATTGGAGCAATTGATCTCAGATGAAAGTGCTACAAGCAAAACAAAGATATTCTCATTGGAGGAACTAGAGGAGGCGACCAACAACTTTGATGCTACTCGTATTCTTGGTTGTGGAGGACATGGAATAGTTTATAAAGGTATTTTGTCCGACCAACGTGTGGTGGCCATAAAAAAGTCCAAAATAGTGGAGCAAACAGAGATAGACCAATTTATCAATGAAGTTGTCATTTTGTCCCAAATCATCCATCGTAATGTGGTGAAACTGTTTGGTTGCTGCCTAGAAGATGAAGTTCCCTTGCTTGTCTATGAGTTCATTTCAAATGGCACTCTGCATGAACTTCTTCACACGGATACTACCGTAAAATGCTTGCTTTCATGGGATGATCGCATAAGGATTGCAGTGGAAGCAGCAGGGGCTCTGGCTTATCTACACTCAGCAGCTACAATACCAATTTTTCATGGAGATGTAAAGTCTTCAAATATACTATTGGATGACAACTTCACCACAAAGGTTTCAGATTTTGGTGCTTCAAGATCTCTTTCACTTGATGAGACCCATGTGGTGACAATTGTTCAAGGAACATTCGGTTACTTGGATCCAGAGTATTATCATACCAGTCAATTAACGGAGAAGAGTGATGTATACAGTTTTGGAGTAATACTTGTGGAACTTCTGACAAGAAAGAAGCCAATTTTTATTAATAATTTAGGTGCAAAGCAAAGCTTGTCCCACTACTTCATTGAAGGACTTCACCTTGGGTCTCTTATGGAAATAATGGACCCACAAGTTGTGGAAGAGGCAGACCAGAGAGAAATTAGTGAAATTGCCTCACTTACACAGGCATGCTTAAGGGTCAAAGGAGGAGAGCGGCCAACTATGAAAGAAGTAGACATGAGGTTACAATTCTTAAGAACAAAGAGGCTGAGAAAAATACATCATTTACCCAAAAAAGATGGAGATATTGAGCCTTTGCTATGTGGAAAATCTAACAACTCACTTGAGCATATCGATCTTATTAATGCTGCACATATACCACCTCAAGAGACCTCGAGATGCTACAGTTTGGAGCAAGAATTTGTATCTTCATTTAAGCGACGCTAACTACATTAGGGTAAGATTATAGAGGGCTTGCTTATATACTTCTACATCTGAGATATCATATATTTAGAAGTTACATTCAGTTTCGTATCTTTGGATGAGATTGTATCACAGAGGTTCATTTTATGTGTAATATGCACAATGTATTGTTGACCAGATAGCTTGTATCCTTCTATATAATAGCTTGTATTCCTTCTATATATTTCTGTAGATGCATATAGGGTATAACATCAAGCCCCTGTATTAAACATAAGGTTCTATAAGAACATAGTTGTGGTTGGCGACAAGTCTATTGATAATTTGATATCAATTGCCAATGGCTCAATCAGTAGCTCCGGTAGGCATCAGACTAATACATGATTTAAACTGCAACATGTTGCTGCACTTTTTGTCATGACCAAGCTAGCACATGATTCCAGTAGGCATCAGACTAATGTGAATTGACACTCATGAGAACAGAAAGATATGGCAAACTCACTCTTCCCTTCAATGTCCTTTCATGACAGTATCATGACATTATCAATAGCATGGCCATCATATGTATTCAACAAAGAACTTCAAAGTTGCATTTGCAGATACCAAACTGTTCTGCATATGGAAAATCTGAATTAGCTTCTCGCATTCTAGACTTCTAAAACGTCCATAACAGTGTGAGCGCGTGTGGATCATCAGTACCTATCTTTTGAATGTTTGTACCAACTATCGAATGCATACATGAAGCAATACATTCCATTGAAAATGACCATGCGCAAGGGAGCCTACCAATTCAAGCAGACAACGGTAGCCAAGGCCACAGGGGAAAACACCTCAACCGTCTGCTCGTGCTGTTAGCCATGGAGGAGAGAGAGGAGGAGATCCTGAGCCCGAGGGGAGCAGTGGAGCAGGCCCCGCTCAGCTTGTTCCGCTTGCTCTACTGACTTGGCGACTACCGAACCTGCGGTGACCTATCAACAGCAAAGTGCGGCGCTCGCCGCTCGGCGGTGTCGGCGGCGAGGAGTCGAGGACGAGTAGCATTGGCGACTTGGCGTAGGAATTGTTGGGCCTAAGGATTTTCTTCAGTGGGCCAGGGCGGTGCTTCCATAAATGTGGCCCAAGAACTGCCGTCAACAGCAGCATGGGTCAAGGACGATTTTTAACACGGCAAGCATCTAGCTGGCCAGCATGCTCACCACGCTTGGGCCTCATGTCACCACAGTCCTACTGTTGCTAAAAAAACAGACAATCCTACCTCCAATTCAGTGTTGGTGGTTCTTTGCCTTGATTTGCCAGCAGGTTTGTCCTTAAGAAAGTCACATGATCACCTAACATGATCCAAATTATGGCTCTGACCATACTGCGGTGCCTGCAAGCGTGACCCAGTAGTGATTGGCCATGGTCTAGTGTAAAGACCATCCATGCCCTGTTCGCTTGGCGGATAAGTCATGGCTGAAAGTTTTGTTGGCTAATTTATTGTAAGAGAAAAATACTATTTGTTGGCTGAAAAAGTACGGCTTATAAGCCAAACGAACAGGGTACAAATGTTTAAAGCGCTACTTTGCAAATCCAAGGCTAAGCACAAGCACATTCCAGTTGTAAGAGGATATGAACTTTGTTCTAGATTCAGATTTCGGAGTCGTGAGTCATCATGGTAGGTGCCTGTAGAGAGATAAATGTAGAGAGATAGGGAAACACCTCACACCCTCTTAGGTGGTGACCTTTCATATATACTCGCTCCGTCCTCAAATATTGTGCATTCTGGCTATTTTCAGACAAAATAAGGGAGACTACAATAGACGCATGTACCCCTCACTTACCTTCCTAATAAATTAGAATCTAATTCTTTTTGACATGATTAAAGGGTGAACTCTTAGTCTCCTTATATGTCTATGGCAAGTATATGAATTACTTTCCTTATATAAAATAATCATGTATTTTATTTAAGTAAATACTATCTTCTTGTTCTCCGAATGCACTATATTTGAGGACAAATTTCAAATTCTACAATACACTATATTTTAGGATGTAGGGAGTATAGCCCAATGGGCTGGGGGTACAACATGTCCAAATATAATGTATACAGGACTAGACTATACATGTCTAATACCCATCCACAATTGCAGCGGGAGGATCTCGGATGCAAAGACTGTACCTAAAGTCAGTGAACAACTGTATAGGTAAGCCCTTGGTCATGATGTCCATGAACTAATGAGTCGATGGGACATGGAGCACCCGAACCTACCCCAAGGCAACCTGATCACGGACGAAGTGAATGTTGATCCTGATGTGCTTTGTGCGACGATGGTAGATAGGATTAGCGGTCATATAGACGGCGTTAACATTGTCACAGTATATGACGGTCGTAGAGGCAATGGGCGTGTGGAGCTCCTAGAGAAGCTGATGAAGCCAACAACACTCGGCAACAGCATGGGCAACCACGCGGTACTCAGCCTCAGCACTAGAGTGGGACACCATCGTCTGGCACTTGGAGAACCAAGAGACCAGGTTGTCGCCGAGGAAGACGCAGGTAGCCAGACATGGAGCACCTAGAGTCTAGATAGCCTACCCAATCCATATCAGAGTGTGTGGTGAGGGAGTCAATGAAACTGGCCCAAAGCTGAGATGGAGACCGGTGGACAGTGTACCCTTCACGTAGTGCATGATGCGCTTGATTAATGCGAGATGGGGCTCATGGGGATCGTGCATGAAGAGACACACCTGCTAGACCGCGTAGGCAAGCTCTGGACGAGTGAGTGTCAGGTACTATAGGGTGCTGGCGAGACTCCGGTACTGAGACGAAATCAGCAACCGGAGCTCCGTCGGTGGCGGAGAGCTTGGCACGAGTGTCAACTGGTGTGGAGGTAGAGTAACACTCGGGCATGCCCGCCCGCTGTAGAAGATCCACAACATACTGGTGCTGGGAGAGGAAGAGATCCTCTGGCGAGCGCATGACTGCGATGCTGGGAAAGTGGTGCAGGTCACCCAGGTCTGTCATGGTGAACTCAGAATGCAGACACGCCATGATGCACTGTAAGAGGTTAGGCGAGGATGCTGTAAGGATGATGTCATCGACGTACAGGAGCAGGTAGGCTGTAGCGGCCCCCTCTTTGAGCACAAAGAGAGACATGTCGGAGACAGAGGCGATGAAGCCGAAGAGCCTAAGGTAGGCGGTGAACCGCTGGTACCCGGCTCGAGGAGCCTATTTCAGGCCATATAGAGAGCGTTGCAGAAGGACAAACATCATTAGGATGAGATGGGTCGACTGAAGCCAGGAGGCTGCTGGCAATACACGGTCTCCGCCAGATGACCATAGAGGAAAGCATTCTTCACGTCAAGCTGGTGGATCGGCCAGGATCGTGAAGCAGCAAGGCTATGGATGACGTAGATCATGGCTAGCTTGATGACGGGGCTGAACATCTGTAGGGTCGAGATGGCGGACTAGAGGGGGTGAATAGTCCTTTCTAAAATTAATCGCGCCGACTAATTGAAACAAATGAGGAATTAAACTATCGGTCTAGCCAAGACTACACCCCTCTATCTAAGTTCTCAAGCACCTTATAAAGATCCTAATTAGGCAACAAAGGTGCCAGGCTAGCTAGAGCTCACCTAATCAGTTCTAGAGCAAGGTCACACAAACCTATGCTGTAGTACTTTGGCAACTGGGAAAGCTCCTACACAACCTAGTAAGCAAAAGCACAAAGCCACCAAGCCCACTAGCAATGCTCAATAATAAGGCTACACAAGCCAAATTATAGAGCGCAAAATACTTAGCTACACAAACTAAGTAATGTGACTAACATAGTTACTCAAACCAAATTAGTCATGCAAGGGAGTTACTTCTATGCTACACAAGCAAGAAGATAACTAGCAAGCTACACAAGCTAACTAATTACAAGAGCAACTACACAACCACAATGTATATGAAAGTAAATACAAGCTTGTGTAAAGGGGATGCAAACCAACGGGAGGACAAGGATGACATGATGATTTTTCTCTTGAGGTTCACGTGCTTGCCAACATGCTAGTCCCTGTTGTGTCGACCGCTCACTTGGTGGTTCAGCGGCTAATTGGCATCACCCGCCAAGCCCACATGTTGGGCACCACAAGAACCTATCCACAAGTGAGGGTAGGTTAATGATACGCTCTACTAGTGTTGCTCTTTGCAGCTCCCATGGGATGAGCATGGTACCCCTCACAATCTCTTCTCCAGAGCATAGCACAAGCTTCTTGCATGCTTCGACGAAGACCACCACCAAGCCATCTAGGAGGTGGCAACTTCCAAGAGTAACAAGCACCACCGGCTTGCAACTCAATCACCTAGTGCCACTCAAAGCAACCTCACGATACAATCGCACTAGAATCGCACTCACACTCAATCAGATGATCACTATCAAGCATATGTGAGTTAGAGGGCTCCCAAGCACACCTACACAAGCCACCAAGGCTTAAGGGTGCTTAGCAACCAGTCCAAGGCCGAGATCCACATCTATTTATATCTCCCAAGCCAAATAGAGCCATCAAAGCAAAGCTATTGGTTTCTGCGAGGGCACCGGACACGGTGGTGGCCCTCCCAATGGTTAAATTCCAACTGGCTAGAGAAACTAGCCATTGGTCACCGGACAGGGTGGCGGTGGCACCGCTATAGGGGTGGTGGTGACCACCTAGGCTAGACCCGTGAAACCCTTGCCCTCAAGAAAAATAGGCGGTGCCCAGGCGGTGACCAGCCCCGAATCCCCCACTCTCTGCAGAAAAATGGTGGTGGCACCAGATAGGGTGGCGGTGCCCCAGGTGGTGCACCATCGCGCCTTAGGCGGTGCACACCACCACTGATGGTGCTAGCCCTAGCTTCAGCTCCTCTCAGCAAAGTCTAGGTGGGCACCGCCCTAGGGGTGGCAGGGGCACCAGACAACCAGTAGCGGTGCCCATAGGGCACCACCCAAACTTCTCCCTCTTGGCCTCGACCAGCTGGTCACCGCCACTAGGGTGGTGGTGCACCGTACAGGGGTGGTGGTGCCCCTAGGGTAGCACCCTAAGCCTAGTTTTGCCTCCTTTTCTTCACCTTTGCCAACACCTTTGTAAATATGCTAACACCACCAAGTGATCACCACCTTATGCACATGTGTTGGCTTTTCACAAACATTTTTCCAAAGGATTAGCACTCTTTTCACCACGCCACTCGATCCTAACACGTATGCAAAGTTAGATCACTCAAGTGGCACTAGATGACCGCTATGCAAACAAGTTTGCTCCTCTTGATAGTATGGCCATCTATCCTAAATCCATTCATAAACTTGTGTTGACACCAAAATTTGGTTCAAGAGGAAAGGACCCCGAGGTCTAAATTTGTTAAGGGAAAGCCAAAATATTCGGCAAGGATTGGCTAACCAAGTTGCCATCAAACGAGTAAGATGATGTCATCACTCCAAGGGAATAAGCCCCATTGGCAAGGATGGCAAGGCATAAAGCAAGAAGACACGTCAGACTTCATAAAAGGGAAAGATTGAGGTCCAAGTTATCATAATTTTGGAAGATTTCATTTTCTTTTCCAAGATTGTAATTGGTCTTGTTCGACCAGAACTTGTAGTCTAGCCTCGAGTATAAATATTGAACCCCGGCTATTGTAATTGACATCTCTCATCGATCAACCAAACAAGTACCTTTACTTTTTGGCTTACTGCCACCCCTTAGGAGTAGGAGTAGAGTATATTTCGACTAGTTCTTTGGGCAAGCAGGGCTGCATCGGACGACCTGACCTCTGGCTTGTTTGTGAGTATCTGTCATGACTTATATTATTACTTGTGAGGCTGCAATAGACGACTGATCTCTTGCAAGTCACGGTATAAGTTAGTTATTGATCTATATTGTTGTTTGTAAGGCTGCAACAGACAAATGATCTCTTACAAATCATGGTATAGATTAGTTATCGATTCGTATCAACCTTTACAAGGCTGCAACAGACAAGTGATCTCTTGTAAACGTTGGTATTAATCAAAGTTATCGATATTGTGTTAAATAGTTTACTGTTTAATATAATATCACCAGTTGCCCGATCTAGATTAAGATTTATTAGTCTTATTATTCTAATCTATCGCCTGCTGGTTATTTTTATGGTTGAATTTGATCCTTGACGTTAGATCTTGTTTGATGACTAATCTATCTCAATCCTGATCATAGATGGCGGGTGTTTGAAGTATGTATAGGCTATTTACATGCTTTTATTTGTTTTCATTAAAAGCTAGTATGTTTCTCGCATGAATGCTTACACGTCTATCCTTACATCTTTTGCATGTTTTCATGATCATCAGCTAACTTAGATCCATGCATCTAAGTAAATGATAATTGCCGATATGCTCATTTTTACTTATCATGTATTGTGAACATGTTAGATATCGACTCTCCAATCAATAGCCTTATTTCATCAGCTACTTAGCTGCATATTTGGAACTATCTGGACAAACACCGGCATGTTCCACCTTAAATTACTGATCAATTTTCTCTCCTTGTCAATTGCAGGGTCAAATTGACTAGCACGCCCATGGTCACGTCCATCCAGTCCAGTGTTCCCCTTAAGCCCAGAGAGAGCTCAGGATCTGCTCCATGCGATTTCTCTTGGCTTGCTGTGTGTCTGGACGACCCGTCACTTTTTGCTGTCGACACACAACTTGGCATGCCTGGTGGGACCACATTGTCAACATGGATAATTAGACAATCCTCAAGGTCAATCTTGAAGACCTACTCAATGACTAGAAGGCACTCATTGAGCTAGACAGGGGAGGAGTTCCATGAGAAGTGTTTGCTATCTTATAGCAGGACGTGTGATTCAGTCAGTCTAGAAGACTCCCCTACCAAGCATCCTCCTGCATGGGCAAAGTGAAGATGTTGAAGCAAGAACTACTGCTCATTTGGTCCACAAGACTATCCACGAAGCCTTTACAAACCACAATAAGGTGTTGGCCGACACAATTGGCAATGTTTTGTAAGAAGTTTTCTTTGGGGTGCCAGTCGATCAAGTGGGACCAGCATACTCCAATGGCTTTAATCCTTCGGTTGTGGGAAACAACGTACCTGGTTCTAGTCAGCAACCGAACGGTGGGTAGTTCCAATAGCCACCAATACAGTAGCTTCTAGGAGGACAGGCTCAAGATCAGACCCTATAAACATTAGGGGGGAAGGTCAAGCCCTGCCAACCATAGGGGGGCAAGATCAAGCCCTACCAATGGCAGGGGGCAATGTCAGATGACATGAGGGCAACCACTAGCACAACAATCACCAAGTGCCCCCGTCACTCAGACAGTCCAGTAGCCAACCTCTCTAGTTACTCAGTGGGTTGTGCAATGGCCGGCTCAGGGAAGATTCAGTACTTCCTATCAAATGCCTCTATCAGCCCATAAAATTGCTCCATCAGTGCAGAGGATCATCAAGAATGTTGACCCTAACTACTTCAATAGTCGATTGCAAGGATATACAAGTCATAATGCTCAGATAGACTATCCTAGAGGGATATCACCTAGTTTCTAATGCCAGCACGTATGAGCTCATGCCACACTCCGTGTATCAGAATCCTTATAGTTATAATGCACAACAACTCCAACAGCCTCTAGCTCAAGGTCAACAAGCTCAAGTACAAGGTTCTTAGGCTCAGGCTCAAGGGCAGCCGAGATAGGAAGTTACTGGCATGGATGCTGATGAGTTTGTCAACTGGATAACTGCTATGATGTAGAGCTAGTTTGGTCTAAAGCCTAAAAGACAGGTTGGCTCTTACTAGCGCCCATACCCATCCTGGTATGACATTGTGCAACTCCCACCATGCTACAGAGTCCTAGATTTCTCCAAATTCACCGAGATAGATGAGATGACAACCATGGAACATATCAGCCGCTATCTCGTTTAGCTCAGAGAAGCATCTATTGAGGAGGCATATAAAGTTAGATTCTTCCCCTTGTCCCTGTCTAGACCGACCTTCAGTTGGTTTTCATCACTAGAACCAAACTCAATCACTGAATGGGCCGATCTAGAGAACAAGGTCCACTGCATACTTTTATAGTGGGATAGGACAGAAGAAAATCATGGACTTGGCAATCATGAGGCAGAGGAACAATGAGTTAGGATCTTGAGTTCATTAAAAGATTCAGAGAAGTAAGGAGCCAGTTGCTAATCATTGAATCTATCTGATGGCCAATTGGCTGAATTGGCCCTTAAGGGATGTCTTCGTTAATCAGAGAGAAATTTGATGGCTAGGAGTTTGAAAGCTTGGCCCATTTGATTCAAAGGGTGTCTACTTTTGAGAGTCAGCATCGGTCCCTACTGCAAAGATAAATATTTGAAGGGTACTATTGCTATGACTGATCTGTATGATGCAGTATTTGATGGGGACAATCCAGAAGTTGTGATCACTAAATGGACATGCTGGCAAGGCTCCTGTATCTTGTCCATGGGTGAATGAATCAAAAAATACCTATGACTCCGATGTCAAGAAGGCCTATAAGATCTTTGACTTGCTGCTAGAAAAGAAGCAGTTGAGATTACCTACAAATCATGCGATCCCTTTAGCTGAAGAACTTAAAGGGAAGAAGTACTGCAAGTTCCACAATGCTACTAACCATAATATCAATGAGTGCAAAATCTTCTACTTTCACATTCAGAAGGCCATCGAGCAAGGGAAGATCAAGTTTGAGCCAGTCAAGAAACCAACATTGGACATAGATAAGCATCCTTTCCTAGGGGTGCATATGGTAGAGTTTTAGTTGGCTAAAGGAAAGACTAAGGTCTTAACGTTGGTTAAAGCCAAAGAAAATGGGTTAGTCGACCCTGAGGTCCAGATATCGATTAATGAGTACAAGAAAGCTAAACAGCAACTGTGATCAGCAAAAGAGCTGAGATGAGCAAGGTGAGACATCTAGAGCTGGTGCTATGCGTTCTCGTGTAACTTCTAGAATTTTATTGAACAAGTGGCAATGCAAGAAGGAGAAGGACTATCAGTGTCAGCTTGAAGAAGAAGAATATGAACGTCAGGTGTGAGGAAGAAAGGTATGAAAGAAAGCAAGCAGAGTTACATTAGAATTGTCCTTTCTTTCGACACTATTGGAACGAAGGTTTGAAATTGCCCACAAGACTGTAACTGCCAAGAGTGCAGTAATCAGTATTCAGAATTTAGGCAATCTCAAGCCAACCGCCGATCTATCCATGAACATTTAAGTTATCAATCTAATAACATGGATTGGCGTGTAAAAAATGAAGGAGTTCATAATTAGCTTGGTAAGCGTGCACATGATCAGAGTTGGGCCAGGTCTTTTGGCAAGAAGGCCAATGGTGTCCCAGAGGTATAAAAAGGAGCCAAAAAAGAAGAGTTCAATGCTTGAGGAATAGAGAATTAGAAGCTCAGAAGTATAATAGACCTTGGACATGACACGTCAAACAAACAGTCGATAAGGGTAAGCGATTCGACTAATATTGATATGGTCTTCATCCTACCTACAGAGTTTAGAGCTCCCTCCAAGTATGAGCAAGAAGAATCTAATGAGGAAGGGTGTGATGAAGAAGAGCTAGGAGAAGCAGTGGCTCAACTAACCCTCCATTCCCAACAAGCTATATTTGATAAACCATCTCAGTATCGGCACTTAAAGGCTTTATACATGAAGGGATTTACCGATGGAAAGCCGATCACTAAGATGTTCATCGATGAATGTGCTGCTATCAATCTGATGCCTTATACCATGTTCTGCAAACTTGAAAAAGGTCCTGAGATTTGCTTGAGATTAGCTTGATGTTGAAGGACTTCGCTAGGTAATGCATCTAAGACACGAGGGCAGTTAACGTCGAATTGACGATTGGGAGTAAGACTCTGCTCACCACCTTCTTCGTCATCGATGTTAAAGGAACATATAGTTTGCTCTTTGGTCATGACTAGATCCACGCTAATTGTTGCATCCCTTCCATAATGCACCAATGCCTTATTCAGTGGCAGGGGGATAATGTTGAAGTTGTTCAAGCCGACACCTCTGTAAGTGTGGCAACTGCTGATCTAGCCTACTGGGAGTTCGAAGATTGTGAGTGCTTCTCTAGTAGAATCTGAGAAGGAGGTTGTTGGCATTTCTAAAGGTTACTACTAATATGAAGTTTAGATCCTAATCCTTAGTAACCCCAGAAATACTAATTGTAGTTATTAACATGTCACTTGGTTGAAGTTCTTAGCCACCTATTATAAACCTATATCTCCTAGCTTAACTAGGTTGTCATCCTTCATGATGATGCAAGAGATTATGTTTGGATACTACCTAGCACTACTACTAAAATAATACTAAGCAGTTATTATTAATGCAAGCGACTAGAGAGAGAATATATATATAAATCTATGAAAGTATCCGTAAGCGCACAGATAATTATACCATTGTAGCATTTTACCCGAGAGTATTCCAGGTATCGTTATTTATATTTTTACCACTAGGAAGGTCTAGCATGGATATGTATTGTTAACTTATACTAGTGAAGGAGAAAATAACCATAGCCAATCCTCTACTCATAATAGGAACAAGTCATAAATAAGATAAATATAAATAATAAGTATTGACATGGATAAATCACTCAGAGCACTCCTTCCTATAGCATTAGCATGGTTAGGTAGAATATTAGAGGAATAATTCCTAAGTCATTCTTAATTACAAGTCAAAGCATACATTTGATTGGTGCAATTACACCTAGTAATCATTGCTAAGATCATTATCATATCTACATAGAAGGAGTATTACGGAGATAGATTGAGGGCAGAGCTTGTTCTATCTTCGTAATCGAACCCTACATGCACCTATATTCGGGGAGTGGACTACAAAGGACTCAATGAGAGTGTCACATCTGCGATCTACCACATGACCCAGAATATAGGATGTATTCGTAGGTAAACAACGTATAAGCACCACGCTTACACAATGTCGACCACCCACCCATAGATCTTTAGAGTGAGCGCTATATGAACTTAAGCATAAACATGATAATAAACTAACTATACTAGATATATAATCAAAGTAGACAATGAACATCATAATGAAGAACATGAACAAGATGAATATTGATATTGTCATAGCAATTGTATCTAACATATAAAAACAATGGAGAAAACAATAGAGAGAGGGGTACAAGAGTTTATACCGAACCACGCTCTAGAGAAGATCGGGAATCCAAGTGAAGTCCTGCTTGCCTCCCTCTAGATCTAACCTAACTAGCTATGCTATGGAGATGGAGGAGCTCTGAGGAAATTAGGGTTTCTATCTACAGATGACTTGATGACTTATGATCTGCATTATCTAGGGGGGGCTAGGGTCTGGTTATATAGCCCTAGGGAAGCAACGTGAACCCTTAGATCAAACCAACTTAAGCAACGGCCTAGATGCATCCTCAAAGGCGGTGGGAGGCTGACATAGGAAGATGGCTGACAGGTGGGCCCAAGAGAGGTCGGCCGACCTACAGGTGGGGCCGGTCGGCCCCACCTGGTGGCGTCTCACCCCCCGCTTTGGTGACGTGGCTTATGGATCCTTCTAAAGTCTTCCCACATAGGTGCCACAGTGGAATTCCATATTTTCCTTTGATATTTAGGTCCTCCTTGGCGGGTTTCAGATTAAACCCTATTGTAAACATAGATTCAGCAAAACTCATGGAATTTGTTAGTTTAGACCCCTAGACCTTTATTGGTGATTATATTTATGCCCTTATACATGTTTATATGATGGTTTAAATTGGTTGTTAACTACCATCAACAACTCCCCCAAGCTTACCTTTTGCTAGTCCCTTAGCAAAAACTAAACTTAACTAAGAACATAGATTTTCAAAACATTGTAGCAACTCCTCAAAAGTACTTATGTGTTCAAACAAGAATTCTCCTCCTGAGTAGAATAAACTGATCTGACTAAAACTTACTTGTATTACCTGCAACCATGGGGCGTATAGCTTTTACTTGGGTCTCGAGCAATTGAAAGACAGAACAATCAAGTCAAGCACTATGTCTCAAGTTCTTTGTTCAACCATTATTTTGGAGTTTTTATAGGTTTTCAAAATAAAACTCAGAGCTCTTCCTTGTATGACACTCTTAAGTCTCTTAATATATGTGGTATTTGTAGGATCCTTACCAAGGCAATAGTTGTGTTATGCCTTTCCTTCCCTACATCTAAAGCTTATGTGGAGTTCATAGGTAGGGAGAAGACATAAAAGAGCATACTTGCAATACATATATTGTAAAGTCGAACAATGGATCCAAAGAGAGTTGAGTCATATAATCAAATAAAGATGTGCATGTGTATGGAATATATGGTGGATATATATGGCTGTCTAATCCTAATTCTACTATGCTCCTTGAAAACATATCTTTCTTTTGAAACTTGGAAATATTTACTAGAGAACTAGGGGCTATCTTATTCATCTTTCTCTTTCTCTTTTTTTCTTCTCTTTTTAGGCGGTGTTTACACCAAAATTTGGAGAGAAAAGCGAGGGAACTCGAAGCTTCCAAAATTGTGTCGATTAAGGACTCGGTTGCATGAAGATTGATATCAGGCTGATTCAGAGGAAACACTAGAATCGACTGTCTTTGAATGATGTCAGCTAGTAACGATAATGGGCTATGGTCGGCGCCGGGAGATGTAGATCAGACTCTATAAAAAGGGAAAGATTAGGGTCCAAGTTATCTTAAGACTAGGAATGTTCTCTTCTATACCAAAGATTGTAATGAGTCATACTCGAATATGATTCATGTTTAGGCTCCGGGTATAAATATTGGACCCCAGCTATTGTAAAGGACACACAATCAATCAAATGCAAGTTACTTACTTTTTTCGGCTCTGGCCACCCCTTAGGAGTAGGAGTAGAGTAGATCTCGACGAGTTCTTTAGCAAGTAGGGCTGCATCGGTCTAGCCAACCTTCGGCTTGTCTGTAAGTACCGTCATGGCTTATACTTCTGTTCATACAGCTGCATCAATCCAGTCGACCTCCACTGCGACTCTAGTATAAGCTAGTTATCGACTCTTGTTTAGTTCAAGTAAGGCTGCATTGATCCTGGTCGACCTCCACTGCTCGAACTAGATTAAGGTCAAGTTATCGGCTCTATCTAAGGGTGGCATCCTTCAGATAGATTCATTAAGTTATCGATATTGCTTATTGCTTTCATTATTTATTCAATTACAGTAATATCACTTCGCCCGATTAGGATTGATCTAGATCGGCCTTATATCCTGTTTAACCCATCGTTTATTAATCTAAACTGACCTAATCTGCACCTTAAACGATGAGTTATGTTTTATTAGCTGTTTTATGTCAATCTTGATCGTGCATAGTGTGCGGTTAAGGCATGTATGGTCCTGAAATAGATCTATTGGCTAACGAAAACCATTCCATGGCTCGTTATCATGGCCTGTGTGATTCTACCTTACACCCCACTATTGGCACCATAGAGTGGGGATCGTTATTTGGTAGATCTATTCCTGATAGGGCATGACCTTAATTGTGCGCTATGCATGTTTTAGCTGATATTGAGTGTTTTCACATATGCAGTTCATGTCATGAGACCATTGAAGTAAATATAGATTGAAAGATATGTTAGCCCCATGATCTTATTATTGTATTATGGCCTGTATGATTCTGCCTCGTGCTCCACTGATATTAGTAATAAGTTAGGGTCGTTGAATTTATTGTTGTTTCTACTGGCCTGCATGATTCTGCCTCATGCCCCACTGGTCATAGTGATAGATGAGATCTAATATGTTCATAGATTTATCTCTATTAAATGGTTAAATGATGATGGGCTAGATTTTTCATGTAAAAAAGGGATTCAGTTACTTGCAAGTCATTGGCCTAGCATAAACTGATTAGTGTTGACATCCTGTTGCCATTGACTAATATTTGTCTAAATAACGATATTCATCCTAAATGATAACTGATTTTTTCTTCCATAACTCCATGAGCTTTAACTGATTTATTCTTATGAGTATGCTGGAATTGGCTATTTAGTTGATCTTCTTCCACATCGGCTCTCAGAGCTGCACATTCGGGACTGTCTAGCAATACCGGCATGTTCTGCCTTAAATTACTAATTAGCTTTCTCTCCTTATCAATTGTAGGGTCAAATTGACTAGCACGTCTCGGGAGGAGTGCGTATAATCGATAATCCCTGCATTGAAGCTTGGCGGATCTCCAGCTCCATCGAGCAGACCCTTCCGGCTTGCTCGTGTGGCCTGGCACGGGACAAAAATTTTGTGCTGACATATAGCACCCGATTTTAAGAACAAAACCAGATACATACCATATGTGAGCCCAGGAAGTCAAATCTCACATATAGCTATAAATAAGGGTAATATCAATAAACAATGCTTAAATACATAACATATTAGTATAAAGAATATAACCTCAGAGTATAGACAGCGAAAAGACAACTCCGATCTTCAGACGAAGACTCCAAATCCACAGGGACAACTAACTTGTTGATCACAAGCCTAATTCCTCCAAACTCTAGCAATCTGGTACCCATCCAGGATTTTTATCTAAATAATTGAAAATAAAGCAAGCGTAAGTACATGTCGTACATAACAAATATAATATAGGTTTCATGAGGCTCAAAAGGCTGACACTAGTTTAACTGCGATTAGCTTTTAATGAGTCATCTTTTAGCAATTGAGTAGCAACAAGTTTATCACAAGCCTATAAACACATGATCAGGTAATCATGAATAATGAATAGCATAAACAGTAATCATTAGTGAATATTTTCATCATTAGTATCATCTATGTTCATCATCTATTCCATAAGGGTTCCAAGGCCACTTGTGACCATGAGCACGGCTGATATACCAGTTTTACACTCTGCAGAGGTTGTACACTTTCACTATGAGTCATGATTTACCCTTTTGCCCGAGGTAGCTAATCTCTTGACCCACTTCCAAGGAAGGTCGGTAGGGTTAACTATGAAGCCTTTTAAAGGCTTCGTCTAACAAGTTAGGGCCATTAGATTCACTCAGCATACAGATGTAGGAACCCCCCTTCCCGATGGCATAATGACACGCAACCTATACACAAGGGGGCAGAGGCTATCCTATACCTGATTCGGCAAACCATTCTTACGCCAATAAAGGTAACCACTAACAAGCTAGAAAAGGTCCTCATACTGAAGCTAAAGCTAGAGCCATGTAGCCCTCACAGCTATACTGTAAGTCTCGAATGATCACTTACAGATAAATCCTTAGGGAGAGGAATCTAGAGCACCATAAAAACAACCCAATGCTCTAGCCCCCTGATTCCATGTTGCTAAAAAGCATCTTTTAATATTTATTGCATATACTATTAGTCAAGTTACAAGATCAAGGTCTTTAATTGAGCACTAGCATCATACTACCCAATGCAATACCTCAAAGGTATCAAGGAATCCATGATATCAAATAGCTAGGAAAATTACTACGATTGCCAAGGTAGACACATGCAGTATGATTTAAATGATTAAAGGTATATAGGACAACAAGGAAGATCCCATGCTATACTTGCCTTAAAATACCGATCCTTCGGTAAGCTTAAATCTTCAACGTTCTTCTTCTTCTTCTTCTTCTTCTTGAGCACCACGTATATCTCACCGACTAGACGTAATCATAAAGCACCACATAAGTATCCATACAATCATACATGAAGCAAACAATAGATCTAAATTAGAACAGTACACCAAACATAAAATCAAAATAAAAAGTTTGTAAAACGAATCTACGTCCTGCTATGAGCACACAGACGTGAAAAGCACACTAATTGGAGCTACGGTTGAAAAGATACAACTACCGAGAGATTAGCTCATAGGAGAAAATATAAAACTGTTAGCCTCATGTGTTTTAATTATATAAAAACATATATAATATATTGTATAGATAATATAATTTAAACCATATTTTATTTATAAAATCTAGTTGCATAGTTATTATTCAAATTAGAGTTTAAACCATGAAATTCTAGAAATAGTGACATGATAAACACTGTTACTAACGCATAGATCTCATTACAATGAATCTAACACAACTTGAACGGGTCAAAACAGAGCTAAAACGCAGAAGATATGAATTAAACAAGATTTCCTTTAATAAAATAATAGATTAAATCTAACATTGAATTTTAAAAGTTGAAAACTTACTTAACAGTAGTATGAACATGTAGATTATGAAATTACGAACCTAACGCAAGTTGAACGGGTCAAATCGGAGTTAAAATGGAGAAGTTATGGCTAAAACAGAATCAATGGCAAATCTATAAATAAGTAAAAACGTATTTTTGAAGTCAACCGAATAAAATACACTTTTAAAAGAAGAAAACGTACTCTTGAAAAAGTGTTATGGACTGCAGGTTCTATAATTGAAAAAGGCAGGGACTCTTACGCATTTAAGCCACATGAAGGGGTATGGATGAATTTCGGCCGTCAGATCTAAATCGGATGGCCGGAATTAGATCAGAGGGGAAGGAGTGAAGAGAGCCGCCAGAACAGTAGTTGGGCACGACGGACTCCATTGCTGACGGCGAGAGACCTCACCGGCGCACCTAAATCCGAACCTAGAGGCCACAGTAGAGAAAACCGAGGGCACAGGGGGCAAGATTGGGAGGCGCCAAACTCAATTCGGCCATCTACAGCAGCTATGGGTGAGCAGAGTAAGTTGGTGACGATCTATGGTGATGGCAGAGCAACTGCTATGCGGGAAGAACCATAACAGAGGAAGAAAGAGAGGAATACGGGCTAAACTAGGTTCAAGAACTTCACGCGAGGCTCTGAGTTGTGCTTACCGTAACCTGAGGACCAACAAAACGGCACTGGTGACTCCGGCTTCTTCATGGCGGAGCTTGGACGGTGGAGCTAGAGCACAGGAAGGCGTGGCGGCTATGCTATGGCTAGGGATGAAAACGGATCGGATACCGGATGGATATCACCGATATTACATTTGTTTTCATATTTCTATCTGGATTTGGATTCGAATACGGATAGTGTCAACTATGTCGGATAGGATACGATTGGATATCGACATCATAAATATGTGATTTGAGTATTCAGGATATGAATACGGTATCGGATGTTGGATATTCGGACTCGGATACTGGACAGATCTCAACCCCTCTAAATGGATTTGGTTTCGAATACGGTCAGAAAATATCCGTACCATTTTCATCCCTAGCTGTGGCTCGGTGGGGGGCGAAAAGGGCGCAGAGGACCGCTATTTATGGGACGGCCTTCGTAGAGCGCAAGGCAACAGGCGTGGGCACGGATTTCTCTAGCAGGCGGGACTCACTGCAGCAGCGATGGAGAATCCGGCATCGTAACGAGGTAGGAGACCGACCTGACGAGTGGGGTCGGCCTGTCAGTGAACCAAGGGAGAGAGAGACGGCGCTCGCGTGGCTTCGGCCAGGGCCAGCCTGCGTGCTGGGCCTGCCACAAAGGAGCGGGCGCAGGGGATGGGCTAGCTCAGCAGCTAGGGTCAACGCGGTGAAGAAAGCAGGCCTACTGCGCAGCTAGGTCAAAGTGAAAAGAAGAAGGGAACTAGGCCCCGGAAGAATGAGAAAGGAGTGGGAAGAAGAGAGGATGGGCCACGGGAAAAAAAACAGGCCGGCTGGGCCAAGAGAGAAAGGGAGTATGGAGTTTTCTTTTTCCAAATGTCTTTCTATTTTGCTTTCTTAATTCAAATCAGATTTTAAAACATGATCCAAATCGAATTCTGATGTAGTTTCAAGTATACTTTTCAACTTAAATAAAAGTGAGAAATTTTGATAAGTTTTCAAAAATAAAATTTTACAACTTCTTAAAGTCTTTTGTTTTCTAATTCTCTTCTCTTTCTTTTCTTTTACTTCAAGACCAATTTTTTTTAATTTTATTTGCAAAAGAAATTTAAACCATTTTAAATTTTCAACCAAAACCACTCAACCAAATAAATCAAATGCACCGACATGAATGCACATACATGTTGCTAGACCTTATGATGAATTTTAATTTAATGAAAAAATTTATTTTCCTATATTTCATGTGCACAAAAATTCAGAAATAAATCATTTTGAACCTATTTTCAAAAGAGGCAAATTTTAGGGTGTTACAGACATGCGGGTATCTAAGTACCCATTGTTTTAATGATTCGGACACTTGTCCATTTTTTCAACTCTTTTCTTTTTCTTTATAAATAACTTTTGCATAGCCCCATGCCTCTTTTCTACAACAAAACTTTTAAGAGATAGTAACACGAACTTAGAGCATTTATTTGGTGGATATCCTATATGGCATATTTTTTATGTTTACTCCCAGTGTAGGAGTAAAATATTTTTGGGTGGATCTAGATGGAATGGCATGTTGTTGCGCCTACCCCTAGTGTAGGAGTAGTGCATATTTGGGTGGTGTGTACGTGATCTTGATTTTAAGAGCATGACAAACCTCTCATAAGGCATCAACAAAGCTTGACTAAACTCAATGCATAACAAGCAGCATATATGAGTAGAAGTTTTTCCTAATCTAAATTTTATATATGGCTCTGGTAGGAATTTAAGCTTTGTCATACAGGAGCTCATCATGTAAGATTTTTATATTTTTCAAAAGATAAATCTCTAGAACTTAGTATCACTAGGAACAAGATAAATAGCAGCTCAGACTTTCTCATATCATATCCATCAATTACCTAGAATTAGGTCAAGCATTACTACCCACGAGTTTAAAGTTCAGAGTAAATTCTTATATCAAAACAGTCAATTCAAGGCTGAAAACAAGGTACTTGAAAGGAATTATGATAGAGTATCTAGTCATCATTTCCATAGTAAGAGATTATCCTCAGAGTCCTTTTATTTAACTCCTAAACTCTAGATAAATACTTTTTTATTCTGTTTCTCCATTTTTAAGATCATATCTTATATATAGCTAACTCCAATTTCTATTTTGTTTTTAGTTTGTTATTCATCTTTTTATGACTCTAACAAATTTATAGAGGATTCAAAAATAGTAAAATCAAAAAGGGAAAGAAATACTTAGTTAGATACATGGGGGATGCTCCTCCCCCAAGCTGAATGTTGTCGTGATCTTTCTTAAAATTTCTCTCATCCTTTGAGAAGTAGGTTTCCTAGTGCAGTGGATGAGATAGTGGTTCATTAATACGTACTTCAGATGGATGGCTTCACTATTGATCATCCTGCAAAACAATTCAATAAGAACACCAAAACTCAAGGCAAAGATTAGGATAAAGGGTTAGTGGTCAACCATTAGAGATTTGTCATCCTTAGAGGTTTACGTAGATTTTATAAAGTTCTAGCAGAATGTCTATTAATATTTTTAGATTTATAAAATGTAGAAAGTAAATATGCATGCATGATATATTTTTATTTTTATGCCACCACGGTCAATGTTTCTACAGGATTTTACACACCGTAGATTTATTCACATGGGGCTTTATGATGTAATGTAATAACAAAACTTTTTATTTTTCTTTTCTCTATGCAAATGCAGAAAAGTAAATATGCTAAAGTGAAAGATAATTCATGCAATGCTAGAAAGTAAATATGGATAATTACCAATATAACCTCATGGCCAGGGTTCAGTTTTTTAAGTCCTCCAGATAGGACTTTTCTCCTATCTTGTTTATTCCTTGGGCGCATCTATTGGTCCCGAAGATGGAGACCCTGATGGTTGCACCTCTGGTGACTCTTGTGATGTTGTTACCTTCTCCTTCCATACCTGCTTGTTCGGTGGACTTGATTTTGGCGAAGCGGGTTTATCCTCTCCCACTTCTTCAGGTTCCTTATATTCGTCCCACTCATTGCTTGGAGATTGATTCTTCTATTTGTGGGATCAATGTCTTCTCCTAGAGCGGGACTTCTTCGGCTGTTCATAAGTAGTATAACTATTGAAATAATAGCGTACCTTTTCTCTAGGGAATTGGAAGTGGACTTATCTAGATCCGACGTAGATGATCGCATTAGTGGTGTTGACGAACGGTCTTCGAGGATGATGGGTGTATCATCTTCTTCTTCACCCATGTCCACAACCATGAAGTCGGTAGGGGCATAATGATCATGTATTCTTACCATGACATCTTTCGCTATTCCCTCTAGAAATCAGATTGCTTGGTCCACCATCTGCAATTGCATGTATGTAGGGAACAAAGGTTCATCACCAAACAGATATTCATATGTTACCTTGGATACTATGTTGACCCCCAATCCAATGTCGCCGAAGGTCTTGTGGAAAATTCTTTTCCCAATGGTACACTCGATCGTTGGTACGTCTAGGTCGTCCTTCTTCTCAAGGAACGATGAAGCAAGGAGGTGGTCATACTCAGATCAGAGTGTGTTAATCGTGTTGACTATCTCTCCTTATGGCTGCTTGGCCCTATTCTTCCTTCTCCTCCTGTTGTTCTTCTTCTTGGTTGCTGGTGTGAGTTCGAATGGGTACAACATCTGCGGATGTCCAGGAGAGTGGTGTTTCCGATTCTTGAACGAGAACTTCTCCCTTTTATCATTAATTGTGAAATAGATCTTGGCACTGTCCGCGTAGATGATGGCCTTGGTAGTGCATAAGAAAGGATGGCCCAAAATAATGGGTGCTCTCAAATCTCCACTTGTTTCCAAAACCACAAAGTCTACGGGAATATATGATTGCCCACTCTAATGAGTGTGTCTTCAAGAATCCCCTTGGGGTAACAAAGTGACTGATCTATAAGCTACAAACGCATGTTTGTGTACAACAGAGTATCTCTATTAATTTGATCATAGATTACCTTAGGCATAATGTTGACACTTGCTCCGAAGTCACAAATAGCTTCCTAGAAGATGTGAGGTCCAATGGCCATGGGGATGACAAGTCTCCTTGGATTGCTCTTCTTATCTGGCAAGGTATAATCTATCCACCTTCCCATCGATGGCTCTGTGTAGTAGTAAGCTACATTATGAATATCGATAAGATTTACAGTTTCTAGATCTTCTAGCTATCCTAGAATCTTACCTTTGTCGGACGAAGGAACAGAAGTCGCCAGCTGAGCTATTTGTGATTCTAACATTTTATTAAAGCCATGCTGGTTCTTAATGGTAGAGGCAAAGCTATCCATTCTATTGTTTATGTTTTCTAGAATTTTATCATTGGAAGCTACCTTTCTAGATAATCCCTCCATAACTTTGGATTGACCAACAATTAAATCTCTTAAGGGTGTTTGAAAATTATTGAAATTATTACCTTGGTAGTTACCTTGATAGTTGGGCCTTTGTTGCTGGTTCCATCCTTTCTTCTCCTGAGGATGGAAGTAGTAGTAG